>NW_024068481.1:0-139821 GCF_009389715.1 Phoenix dactylifera | reverse complement strand
CACATAATGCCGATTACATGTAAATGATTATTAAGAAGCGACGATCCACATAGAAAGTTTGGAACATTTTAGTAGTTGTCATAAATATTTTATAATATTTCAGAAATATAGACTTTGAAGAGAAGTATGTTAGTATAGATATAATTTTGAAGATCGTTATTTACTTCGACTTAGTTGATAGTAGTAAATAACTTATGGGATGTATGAGGTATGGTTTTCTTGAAGCTATGGTCTAGATCGTCTGATCAAATATGCCAGAAAAAATATGGTCGTGCCATGTGTATGCATCATCTTATTCTTAGTCTTTTATTTGGTCTTGATGTAAAATTAGCTAGTATTAGTTAGCTGACGTTTGGTGCGCACCCTCAAATTGTTTGTCTTGTGACCCAATCCCTATGTGATGCATGGGTGCTTCATTGGAGAATTAAAACACCTGAATTTTTATCATCACTTGAACATCCATTCCCAACTCCCCAAAAAAATTTGATGCTAATGTACGACTTGTGGGGTGCAATGCTAAAACATTAACATATCGAATCGCTTTCTTCACTTGATCGCCTCATCGTGGTCTTTGTAAAAGTTCCATTATTGACGTACAATCCATCGTCGTTCAAACAGTACCCACATGACAAATAGAGAATTCTACACAAATTGAAACTCCATTTTGGATATGTATTATCGATTTTTTAAAGTCGGGTCGATCTGATCCGTTTTATTTAGGGGAGGTTGGATATCAAGGCTCCGCATTTACCTCTGAGATGCCTTGTTCATCTAGAAGATGACTTGTGTAACAATCCAGAACCTCACCCAAAATGGCTAGCCGGAAGGTATTATTTGGGTTCCTTGATCCTGTATAAGTACCCAAGATCTACCCAACGAATAACCGATGTGGGACTAAACACACGCCCGCACGGCTCCTCACATACTCCCCCCGTTCAAGCCCTGACGTCCTCGTCAGGCTAAGGGTTCAAATCCATTCAAATCTAATCACAAACACCACAATCGACCCGTGGTCAGCCCCAATAGATCCATGCTGCAGTGTCCCCTAGTCCACATAGGTTATGGGCCGAGTCCGCGCTGATACCATTTGTAACAATCTAGAACCTCACCCAAAATGGCTAGCCGGAAGGTATTATTTAGGTTCCTTGATCCTGTATAAGTACCCAAGATCTACCCAGCGAATAACACACGCCCGCACGGCTCCTCACATAAACCAAATAACCTTGGGATTGTCTGCCTACTAGAGGCATGCAGGCTCGATGAGAGATGCAAATTTTGCCTGAGTGCTCAGACTGCCCATGGGTAGAGGAGTCCATTTTTTATGTCATTCTTGGATGTCTAAGGGCTGCCCAGATTTGGGAGCGCGCCTTAGGCCTCCAGGCCCCTCGACAGGAGTGGTTGATGACAGAGGATTTCCTGCTTTTTCTGGAGACTTCTTTGCATAGGTCAAGTTTGGAGGGTTCAAGGATCAGGATTGCCTACCTAGCTTACTATAGTTGGCTGGATAGGAATGCCCATGTCTTCAAGGATAGGACAGCGCACCCAAGGTTGATAGCAGACCAAGCTCTTCTTCATGTGGCGGAGGTCACCCGCACCATCATGCTGTCTTCCTTTGAGATGACTGGGAAAAACTAGAACTCCCCTCCTGCTCTAGTAAAGTCTAGGACTGTTATAGTCTCCTAGAAGCCCTCACCCTTTGATTTTTTCAAGGTGAATTTCGACGGTAGTGTGGGCGAGAAAGGGAGCACTGGAGGCATGGGTGTCATCATTAGAGACCATGAGGCCTGGTTGATAGCGGTTGGGGGCTGGAGGATATACAACACTTCTATTCTTGGTGCTGAGATCATAGCAGCATTGAAGAAAGTCACCTATGCAAGGCGGGTGCTGGGGGCAGACTATATCCTCCTAAGGGTGACTTGGCTACGGTGGTCGAGTGGATCTAGGATCAGGGTCGTGATGCCGGCTTCAAACCACTGCCACACGACATCTGCAGGGTCTTAGATGAGTGTGGACTCTTGGGGGCTACACATGTCTATAGGGAGATGAACAGCGCAGCTGACTGGGTGGCTTCATTCGCAGTTCACCACGCTCGAGGCCTCATCTCGGCTGATCACATGGCAGTGCCTCATGCTTTGTGTTATCTTCTTTTCTCTGATCCTGCTGGCTGCTCCCATGCCTGACATGTGTGAGTTGTCGTTGTATCAAAAAAAGAAAAAACATCTCTTGGATGACTGATAACTGCCAAAGACAGTTAATTGCTGCCTCTATATATACATATAGTTGCAAAATAGAAAAAAAAGGGAGAACAATGTACAAAGAAAAACGAAAAGCAGAGTGATCTATCTCCATATTTTTCTGGCAAAAAAAGTTCTTGAGTTGTGATCAACAAGTGTTTTTCAATTATGTAATTATACTTACGACTTGTGATTCGACCGAAAGCTAGTGATACAACCCAATCTACAACAAGTAAGTTTGTTTTGATCTGTTTTGATTATGATAAATTTTCTTACATTGGTATCAGAGCATTTAAGGTTGTGTTTTAGCATATTTGTGAATTAAAATAATGATTTGGTCACTGTTTTGAGAATAATCCACATAAAGTAGAGTTTTAGATCGAAAATGGTGACTTTTTTGTATACATGTTATTTTGATCTGAACATTTACATGGATGTAGCCAACATATAGAAGAAGCTACTGTAAAAGTTTCAAGACCCAACGCTCACTTTGGTGAGAGAAAACTCAAATCCTAGTTATGAAATTTGAAATTTTGAAGATTTATAACTTTGTGTATGATGCATATTTTTATATGATTTTGGGTCATTGGTTAGATTTTTTCACAAACTTTCTGTGCATATAAAATTCATAATTTTGGACAAAAATTGAGAAAGTTATGAGATCTGAAAGTATTTAGAGTTTCTGAAATTTTGTTGGTTTAAGGAGGAAGAAAATGAATAGTAACTTCGACTATTCCACTTGTGGTCGGAGAGTGTGATTTATCCTCCCTCGTAGAGACATCAAAATCAAATTTTGACCACACCAATGGACTCATCTCAATTTACTAGATTTTTTGTGTCATTTATTTTATTTTTTTGAACATAAAATAAATTATTATTATTGTTGTTTTGAAATAAGAAGAAAATGATAAAAAATTATTTTTGGGAATTAAAAATTCTGAAAAATTTCTAGTGGCTTATGGGCTTCATGTTTTAGGGAGTTGAAGTCCAGTGGGAGAAAATACTTACGTTTAGAACTTTATACTCCCCAAAAACATATGAAAGGGAATTATTTTTCATTTTTCTTTAAAAAATCATAATAAATTATATATTAATCAAAAAAAATTGTGATTCCAGTTCTAGAAATTTCTAAATTTAATGCTCTTTCATATCAAACTTAAATTATGTTTTCTTAGTAGTTGAATTTTTCTCAATAGCTTTTGCATAACTCTTAGTATTTTCTTATGTAGAGTAGATGGCATCTTCACTGCATAATAAAAAGAGAAAAAGAGGTAGTACTGAAGCCCAGAAAGCCGAATTGGAAATGGTTATAGCTAAGAAAGCAAAAGGCGAGAATGCTTTAACGGTTGTCGTCAAGTATAATAGAAGGATGTTGTCCTATGAGTTTGAGAAATTATACTACACCTTGATGTGTTATGAAATGGACCCAAATGATACCATTAGGCAATACTTTAAAAAAATAGATAACTTAATAATGAACATTAAGATAGCTAGTTTTATTCCATTAGAAGAAGAAAAGGTTGAAGGATTACGTAGGTCCGCACCGGCTCGTTGGGTTACAATGGTTAACAATATTTGGACGCAATTGGAGTTCCTTGAAAAGGAGTACAAAGCTGCAAAACGAATTTTGTGCTATGAGTGGAAACTTAATTTGGAATTAAATATGCAAAAGGTTCCTAAGCATGCTGCAATATTCTCCGTTTGTTCAAATCCTTGAAGTACAAAAGGTTGCATTGGCCTATACCCTTGGATAGAAAAAATGGAACCTAAACTTGCAAGTAATTTAATCAATAGAAAAATATTGGTGTCTCAAAGTTTTAAAGGCGGAGATTAATGTATACATATTGTTTGTGCATTTCATAGAACTTATGTATTTAGTAGGACGAAATTTGTATTACTTGTAAACACATGTGGTTTAATGTGTATGCTATATGTGATTTGTCCGATTTGGTATTTTCGTAATTAAATGTTATGTGCATTTAATTAATGTTGATTATATGGAATATCATTTTAAGTGGCAGCTGAAATAACATTGTGATGGAAACTCTTACTTGAGAATTGTTTTTTGTGCAATTCAATTAAATATATGATAATGGAACATTTGTTTTATAGATGATGATTGGAACATCGTGAACTTTTGAATCTGTATTTATGTAAAATTATCATTGATTTAATTTACATGTGCACAAAGTTAGATGTGTGTGTATTTTGAGTATTGATTAATGTCTTTTATTACTTGGTAGACCACGGTATCAAAGAATATAATAGCTGATCTGCATAAAGGAAAAACTAGATGATGATAATTATAATATATGGTACCGTAAGATCTAGTATGTTCTTGAGGAACAACAAGTACTTGAATCTATTTATCAGAAAATGGATGATCCTCGTAAAGAAAATAGCTCTTAGCATATAAGAAATCTGGAGGCTTATCGAGCATGAAAACAAAAGGATACTTTAGCTCGTGGAATTTAATAAGCTCCATGATTGATGATCTCATCTGTGAATGCGAGCAATTCCCAACTGCTCATGAAATGTGGGTATATTTGAAAGATAAGTTTAGGGGAACCACCGTGACCAAACACCGATAGCTGACTATAAAGTTTGATATGCACAAAAAACGTCCCAATCATACAATTAAACAGCATCTGAGAGAGATGACTAATATGATTAGGGAGTTAAAATCAGCTAGTCATATACTCATGGATGAGCAACAAGTACAAGCTTTAATCCGGTCTCTTTCCAATAATTAGGAACATATGAAGATAAATCTAACCCATAATGATAGCATAAAGACCTTTGCTGATACTACCTATCACATTGATCTAGAAGATGAGCAACTTGAAGTAGCAAGGGCTCCTAGTCTTGCATGTGGCTAAAAACGGTGTGCAGAAAGCTTCGGTCTCCAAGCATAAGCGCAGTTGGAATAAGGGCAGAAAAAGGAAGGAGAGTGGAAGAGGACCAAAAAAGAACAAAACCGATCACCTAGAGCTAATCAAAACCCGGGCCGGGCCGGGCTCGGGCCGGGCTCTACAGTAGAAATTAGGCCTGATGGCTATGCCCAGGCCCGGCCTGGCCCGTCTGTCGGGCTTAAATTTTTATCTAGGCTTGACCCGACTTTATAAATCTGGTTCTAGGCCCGTCTAGCTCGGCCCGACCCGATAGGCCCGACCTGACAGACCCATTTTTTTTTGTTTGGAATCTGGAAATGGGCTAGAATGGCCCGACCAGGCCCGGCCCGATTTTTTTGGTCGGGCCGCTTTTCTTGCCCAGGCCCGACCCATGGGCCTTTTTTTAATGCCCAAGCCCGAAAAATTTCGGGCCGGACTGGGCGGGTTAGAAGGCCCGTGATTAGCTCTACGATCACCATAAAGGTGGCAGGTATTATGGCAAAAAGAGACACAAGACCAAAATAAAATGTTACCATTGCCCAAAGTTGGGCCACTTTGCTCGTGAGTGCAACGAGTTGAAGAAAGTAACACCATTAAACTTTGCTTCTTATTGTGTTGCTTATGTTTCTAGTTCTATTATGCTAATTAAATCTAATCCTATGTGGACTATAGATTCAGCAGGCACTGACCATATAGCTAGAGATCGAGAAGCATATGCAGAGTACCGTCGAGTGGGAGTTGGTACAAGGTGGATACATGTAGAAAACAACTCCAGAGTTGCGGTTAAAGGTATGACATTTACAAACTCATGTTGCGTGGTGGTCGAACCTAATCCTATGTGAACTTTGTCTCTATTTCTGTTCTAATGGGTTTAGGATATAAGCTTGTATTTGATGGATCTATGGTAAACTTATTTTATGGTACTATATTTTACGAATCTAGATATTAAATAATAGTTTAATAGTTTTTGATGTGGATAATATATCGAGTTACATTAATCCTAGTTGTTTTTCATTAATAACATCTTCTAGTAATCAAGATGATTTGGATGCTAATATTTGGCTTACTAGACTAGGACATATTGGGCAAGATAGAATAAATCAACTAGCCAAAGAAGATCTTCTTGGAACGCTCTCCAAAGTTGATTTGCCCACTTGTGAACATTGCCTAGCTGGAAAAACGAGAAACCCATTTAGCAAAGGATCTAGAGCAGAGTTTTCATTGCAATTAATCCATTCAGACATTTGTGGTCTATAGAATGTGAGGGCGAGGCATGGAGCCTCATAATTCATTACATTCATGGATGATTTTATATGTTATGGTCACGTCTTCTTGATTTCTCATAAGTCAAAAGCACTAAAGTGTTTCAGACATTATATGAATGAGGTTGAGAAACAATTAGACAGAAGGATTAAGACATTAAGGACCGATTGTGCACATGAATATCTATCTGATCAATTCAAGAAATTGTGTAATGAAAAAGACATAATTAGACAATTGACTATTTCTGGTACATCACAACAAAATGGTATAGCTGAAAGAAGAAATAGGACATTATTAGAAATGGTTAGATTAGTGATGGCCCAAACAAATTTACTAATGTCCTTTTAGGGGACACTTTGCTTATCGCAGCTTACAATTTTAACTGTATAACCTCTAAATCAGTACTTTCCATCCCATATGAGCTATAGACAGGTAGAAAATCTGACCTAAGTCATTTACGACCTTAGGGTCAGCTGCCTATGTTCTTAATTCCTCTAGCAAATATGGTAAATTGGGTTCTAGAGGAAGGAAATGTATCTTTGTAAGATACTCAAAACACTCCAAATGGTATATGTTTATTGGAAAACGGACTGATGGAAGTATAACTGAAATTGAATCACGAGATGTTACATTCTTGGAGGATGAATTTTCTAGTAGGGGTGAGATTAACAAGAAAGAGTCCTTATATGAAGTGGTGGACAATGGTACAAATAATGAATTTATTGAGGGGCAAGAGTAATTGCCTCAACCACTTGAACTAAGTGGGAGTATCATGCCTCAAGATGAATTTAATTCATCTGAAACCCGGTTATGACAGAGTATGCAAAAAGGTGTTCCCCGATGCCGATTTGAAATTGAAGGGGAAGCTTATATTAACTCTGTAAGATAATGATGAGCCCAAATCAGTAACTGAGGCACTCTCATGCCATGCGAAGGATGAGTGGAAGAAAGCAATGGAAGAAGAAATGGAGTCAATGAGATCAAACCAAGTCTGAAATTTGGTTAATATCCGTTATGGCATAAGACCATTAGGAATAAGTGGGTTCTCAAGATAAAACACAAAGCAGATGGATCCATTGAAAGGTACAAAGCTCACTTGGTAGCGAAAGATTTTATCCAACAAGAAAGGATAGATTATAAGGAAACTTTTTTTTCCAATTGTAAGATTTACTTCATTCAATTGATTTTAGCCATAGTAGCACATATGAATTTAGAATTGCATCAAATAGATTTAAAAATAGATTTCCTAAATGTTGAGTTGGAAGAAAAAATCTACATGCACTGTGTGACTAATACAAGAAGTGAGAGAATGGATCCCTGCTTCCTCACTGTGTGTATTTATGAGGTTTATGTACGACCTCATATGATACCCTTATGACTTTTGAGTTGAGGATGAAAATGTTACTTTGATGATTAACTCAACCATTGAGGCCATATTTATATGAACTAACTCGATACACAATTGATAAATGTCACACCCACGATATATTCACGAAACTTAATGATACACCGTTATTTATAACTCTCAAAAAGGGTAATTTCTGTAATTTTTACTCTTAAGGTAAAGATTATGCCATGCATCCTTATTCACTTGAATAATATGTTAATGATCCCTTGTGCAAGGCTAACTCTAAGATGCAGAGAATCATGATTAGAGTCGACCCTAAGACGTTTGGAGCCGATCCTAATACATTTGGCACGGAATGACACGCTTGGCACGAAGCTTAAAGTCAAAATGCTTTAGGACAAGGTTGGAGTCGATCCTGAAACTTTTGGACAAGGTTGGGAGTCACACGGCACATTTTGGTTCAGTGTAAATGTTGAGTCGATCCCAAAGGGAGTGGGTCGACCCCAAGCAAGTAGGAGCCGACCCCAAGTTAGTAAGAGCCGACCCCAACATGACTTCCAAGAACAAGCACTCTCTAAAATTCACTGTCAGGGTCGACCCCAGAAATTTGGAGCCGACCCAGTAGAGCCGATCTCAAAAAAAGTCAGAGCCGACCCCAAGCTTGCTATGCAGAAATGGATTTCCTGAAATGCTGTAGCGGAGACCCAGGAAATTGGAGCCGACCCCAGCGGGGCCGACCCCAATGGAGCCGACCCCAAAGATATTTGAGTTGTCCTCAGGAAGAAGCGCAGAAAACATACTCTCTGGATTTCTTGAGAGGGCCGACCCCAGGAGTAGTGGGGTCGACCCCAGGAGTAGTGAGGTCGACCCCAGTGAAGGTGGGGTCGACCCGAAGGAAGTTGGGATCCGAGTCGCTCGCTAACAGCCCAACGGCTAGTTGTGCAGAATTTTTTTTTCAGTCTCCAACGACTATAAACGGCTAATTTCTTCAATCCAACGGTCAGAAAAGTCTATTTGGAGGTTGAAGAGCTATTTAAGAGGCACTATTCATCAGAAGAAAAAAAAAATCAACAAGTGCATTTAAGAGAAAACCTAGCAAGGCAAGCTTTATTCAATTTGCTTCATTCAAAGAGTCAAAAGAAAGTGGTTCAAGAGATTCCAAGAGACTTTAAGAGCTCCACCAACCTTAGAGTGAAGCAAACTTGATAAAGAGAGAAGAGCCCTATTAAAGCGATAACTATCTTCTAAACTCTTCTTTGTAGCTCATAATTGTTATATTTACTCATTTAGGAGCTTTAGTTTTTGTTCTTTATTTTTGTTGTAAGGTTTGTTGGTAAGCCCGTAAAACCAACATTGTAGGTTGTTGGTCAGCCCGTAAAACCAACATATAGATTTTTGATAAGTCCGCAAAACCAACGGTTAGATTTATTGGTGATCCCAAAAAACCAAGAGTAAGATTTTGGATTGTAAGCCCGAAAAATAATCCTACTGTAATCCGAGGGATTATAGTAAAATTTCCAAGGGGACGCTTGAGGAGTGGACATAGGTGCCTTGGGATGCACCGAACTACTATACATCGTTGTGTTTGTGTTGTGCTCGTTCTTATGCTTATTCTTGCATCATCTTTCATATTTGCTCTAGTTTAATTCATTCAAGTAATTTAAGAAAGCATCCACTGCACTTAACTAAGAAAACTTTTAAAGCACCAAAACTAGAAAAACCAATTCACCCTCCCCTCTTGGGTAGTCACCTTGGGCAACATGAGTGTTTCTTTATATTTCACTTTGATATTTGCTACTTTAGCATGCTACCTACAGCTATGGATGATTCGGCTATATGGGGCATGCCTAGAAAAGCAATCAAATTGAAATTGTGACATTCGAGTAAGAAAGAAAGATTTTTTTGCTTTACATCCTTACTTATATTCACCAATCAGACAATTATATCGTATATGAGAAAGTTAGATATAATTGTGAATATATGTAGTGAGAATGATTAAGCATGCTCTCATATTGTTTAAGGGACCAGAGATGCTTGAATTGATGTAAAGAGGTATGGTGAGATATAACTCAATGCTCTTAATTGGTGGGTTGTTATGTATCCCTAACAGGCACATAGCATAAAATCTCAATTGTATATACTCATTGGTTGCACAACTTATTTGCCAAGTATGAATTGCCCTTAGAGATATTGCTATGGGGATCGTGTCAAGCCCATCACGTGTGAGTGGGAGATATTAGTTTTTTGGAGTCATGTCGATCCGCCCATGATGGGTCGACCCGATCCATTTTATTTAAAGGAAAATGACCCTTCAAAACATTTCTTGGATGACTGATAACTGTCAAAGGCAGTTAATTTCTACCTATATATATATACAAGCAAATGCAAAACAGAAAAAAAGGAGAACAACGTACAATGAAAAACCAAAAACAGAGTGATTTTTCTCTATATTTTTCTGGCAAAAAAGGTTCTTGAGTTGTGATCAACAAGCGTTTTTCAATTCTGTAATTATGCTTACGACTTGTGATTCGACTGAAAACTGGTGATACAACCCAGTCTACAACAAGTAAGTTTGTTTCGATCCATTTTGATTATAATAAATTTTCCTACATGTATGATAAAATGGCTTAGCACATGGATGATATTGGCATATTATATCAATGCCATTGTCATCAATATAAACCCCATCATTAATACACCAATCTATATGGTGAATAGAAGGATCGACATAAGCTGAGCCTTCATTTTGATTACATACATGTATGATAGATAACATATATAATTAGATTATTAAGCAATGATGACCACAAAACATAGTCAGAAAAAAAAAAGCAAAACACAACTTACAAGGAGTTATGAAGTAATCATATAAAGGGTTTTGTAGTCACTGTATCAACCTGGAAATTGATAGAGTAATTAAAATAAAAAGAGATATATCATTAAATTTTTATTTCAAAATTCTATATTTGACCATATAAATGTTTCATGATCTATTGAACCACGAAACTTGTGCCAATTAGCTATAAAAGAAATAGATTCTAACTTTTATCTTATATTATTTTTCACACAATAACCATAAAATGATTCCATCATGGAAACATGGAAATAGGAAGTAGAGGAATCTATATTAAATTTCACTTGTTATGTTACATGAAGTAACTTAAAAAATTTTAGGTGATCGATATAATCAACAAATCATAAGAGGAAATGCTATTGAATTAAATTAAAAATGTTTTACCAAGTGATTACAAAATGGTTATATGGTCATTATGTGGATATGCAATAATTAAGTAATAATAATAAGTAAACTAAAAAAGTCATAAAAAAATATTTTTTATGTTTTGTATATTGACAATAGAATGGTTTTCAAAATTACTGAGCATCAAAGTGAAATTTTTTCTATTTTCAAAATGCCCCTCTTTTGGGAGTAACTCATAATGTCCCTATATCCAAAAAAAAATCTATTGTTTATATTTTATGATATAGTATTTTATTATAAAATAAGTACTATGTGGCAAGAAGAATCTTTTTTTTACAAGGTATACCTTATTGTGAGACTAATACTATATATATGCATAGTATAATAAGCTGAAGGAACAAAAAGATACATATTTTTATAATATATTTTATACTAAGAAATCTGTCCATTACCAAGAGTGGTATTAATAAAATATATAACGATTGTTTAACATTCTACCAACGCCAAAAAGTAGATTCTAATTGGAATCCTGAAGTTGGTGTTATCTAAAAAAATATGAGAAAACTTGTAGACCTCCATCACTAGCTTTGCCTCTTAAACCAAAATTAATTTTTTATGTCATTTGAAAAGGACACTATTATTCTTTTTTTTAAGTGTAATATGTCGGTTTACCCCGCACGCGTTGCGACGATCGCAGCAGAAAGACACGCACGGGGTCGTTCATCTCACGAACGTCCTAGGAATTATAGATTTCAAAAAAAATTCTGAGTTCTCTAACTCAGAAGATTATGAAATCATAGGGAAGATTAAAACTAAAAGACTAGATTAATTTCAGATCTACTATCCAGAATTATAAAGATCATATATTTATTTTTGAGCGAGTAGATCTTCACCGTTATCTAATTGTTACCCAAGAAGACAACCCAAGAGGGGGGGGGTGAATTGGGTTTGGATTAATTCTCGACCAATTAAAACTATGATTAGTAATTAACTAAATCTATTGCAAGTAAATTAGTTAAGTTACTAGATGAAGTGAATGAAGAGAGAGAGAGAGAGGACAACAGCCAATACAAACACAGACCAGTTTATAGTGGTTCGGAGCTAACCCTTGCTCCTACGTCCACTCCCCAAGCTTCACTTGGAAGTTCACTATAATTCTTGATTACAGCCGGTTGTTTTACAAGTTCACAACCCAACTTGTTGTTTTCGCGAGATCACAACGAACTCGGTCGATTTTCACAGGCTCACCGACTAGAACCATCCGATTGTTTTTCCAGGATCACAATCAAACTCTTACACCGTTGGTTTTAACTTCGGCTCACCAACTAACCTTACAACTCTTGATTCAATCCCCTGATTGAATCAAGTAAGAAAAGTAGTGTTTGGAATTTCACAGAGAGAGCTTCTAAACAAGCAGATGTGATAAACAATAAATGCAAAGTAAAAGTTAGAAGCCCTCAAACAGATTTTGGAATAGAAAGTTGGGACTTCTCGATTTCTGGGTCTCCTCTGGAAAGTACTGAAGATTGGAGGACAGTAGGAGAGCCTTGAAAGTGAAGGAAGTGCTTGTCGGATGGAGTTGAATGCACCTCTTCCTTCTTTTGCTTGTATTTACTCTTGAGAACTCTTGGTAGGTGGAAAATCCTTTTTACTTGAATGGAATAGCTCTCTTGATGTCTACTACTATTTACTCTGGCTATTTAAACAGTCTATTTTGAAAAATAGCCGTTAAACATTGATTTGTGGCCGTTCTGCACAGTCTGCATCTTCTGACAATGTATCCGTTGGGGTCGGAGTCGACTCGCTTGATCTGGAGTCGACTCGGCTGTTGCTGGAGTCGACTCATGCCTTACTGGAGACGACTCCTCCACTGTTCAGGATTTGAATTAAAGTGTTATCCCGACCTAGAGTCGACTCGGGCCAACCCTGGAGTCGACTCGCCAAGATCTGGAGATGACTCGACATTTTGGAAACGGCTCGTTCTCAGGATTCTAGAGATCTATTTTTCTGTATTTCTCTCTCGAGTCGACTCGGATCCTCTTGGAGTCGACTCGGCTCTCAGAGACCGAAAAACTGATTCTCTATCTTTCGAGTTGAACTGCCTCGAGTCGACTCGCACTTTGTTGGGGTCGACTCGGCTGACTTGGGGTCGATTCTCGTATTCTCGGAGTCGACTCGTTCACTGGGTCACTATGTTTGGTTTTCTGAGAGTCGACTCTGGCATGTTTAGGAGTCGACTCGGTAACAGGGTCTAGAAAACACTTCTCTGTCTTTCTGTCTGTTACTCCTTGGAGTCGACTCAGAACCTTCGGGAGTCGGATCTCGGCAAAGCATCGGAGTCGACTCGAAAATCTTTTGGAGTCGGACTCCGGTGATAGGGTCTGAAAATTCATCTTTCTCGTCCTTTGATTTGTTCTCAGGTTCGGAGTCCGACTCGTAAGTGATACGGAGGGCGACTCTGAGCTGGTGCCGGAACTTCTGAAACACTTAGGCGATCGCAATCTATCTAGAGTCGACTCGAGTTCAGACTTTGGCTTAATTTGAGGTTCAACACTTAGCCAAATGACTTTGAATCAATGCTCGATGTTCTTAAGAATAAATTCAATTTATTTTGCCTTCGAAACACTAGATGATTCATTAGTACAACATTAAATATACTCAAATGCTTTGAGCTCATCAAAATCAAATAGGGGTATAATTAATCACTCCACACTAATGATCATTGGATTTAGTTTGCTTGAAGCCGCATAAGCATCCGGCCTCTACAGGTATCCACACGAGGTATATATTGCTCCAAGATCTCAGCGTGGTGCTAGCTCCCTTGCAGAGATCACATTTGATGGCTGATTTTCTCTCTCTTCAATCAACCCTTTGACTGCTTTAAGAGGAAGAAGAAGGAGGAAGAAGAAGAAGAGGGCGCGGCTCTTCTTTCTTCCTCACAGCTGGAGGAGGAAGAGGAAGATGGTGGGCAGCTGAAATTGATGCATACCAATCATCTTTAATGCCCCAGGCCACCCCTCCTTTTATAGGCATCTCATGCCTAGGCTAAACAAGGAATAATTTCAATGAGAAATCACTCTTTGATTCATTCATCCAAATTCTACCACATCCCTTACTTTAATTCTATCACACCCCTTACTTAAAAGGGATTGGAGAGAATCAATGAGCTCATATTGTGCCGTGTGGCAATTCACGTGAAAGAGGAGGAGGAAGGGCGGATGCCCCTCCTCTTGGCGTGTGGACTAAAAAGGAAAGGAGGGGCGGACACCCCTCCTTACTTTGGGCGTGTGACAAGAAGGAGGGGTGGACGCCCCTTCCTCTTTCCTTCTTTGCCTCACACACATGAAGGAAGGGATTTTCCCTTCCTTCCATGCATGGATATCCTAATCTAATTAGAAATTATATGGTCCCACTTGATTAATTGAATCCTTATCCAATTAGGACCCAATGTGTCCTCCAATTTGATTCATATGAATCCTAATCAAATTAGGATCCACATTGGAATTCATTAAGTCATTTCCTTATCTAATAAGGAGTTCTAATTAATTAGGACTTCTCATCCTTATCCAATAAGGTTTAAGCCTAATTGATTAAATCTAATTGCATCAATCAAATTACAATCCAATTGCAAATCCTTCTTCTTTAACTCACTAACTCTTAGTGGGTTAAACCAATTGTCAATCAAATTGACAATCAAGATCGATTGCGATTCTAAATCGCAATCCAACCGTCGGAACGATCAAAACCTCTAATGTGTGTAACTCCATAGATTCTATTCTATCCTGTAGTAAGATATATTGTGATTTCCATCACAATATCATTGAAACTCTTTTTAATGGTTTGAAACAATTTCAACTCTACTCTTCCGGATTCACTAATCATAAAGTGAATGCCTTCGAGTCCCACAATCCACTAGGGATACCTAGCAACATATAGTAGCAACCTAGCAGAATAAAATGGATGAATCTCTAGGTGCAGTTAGCGTATGATACAGTACCTCTATTGTGGATCCCGACATGATGAAGGTTATGAATAACTCGTCAAACCCCATCGTCTGTCTTATGTCAAATTTATTTGACTCAAGTTCGAGATTAGAAAATTCTTTTTTCAGAACTGTCCTGGACAAGGTCCTTCGAACTTAGTCTCATAAATTATATAAGATCACTCCTAATCTATCAAGATCGATAGATCCTATCTAAATACAACTTTAATCCGATAATAAACCTACTGCAGCCAATTTGCACCAATAAGAATCCTTAGGATCCATGTTTATGTGCACGTCAAACTACAACAACCTCACTGTAATTAGCTGAGGCATCACAGGTCTAAGTACTAGTCATACAACTGCAGCATCAAGTAAATCAGTGACGAGTGGATAGACATCCAAGTGACTTCTTGATTTGGTCACGCTCAGTACCCTTGTTCTCTAACAAGCACTTGCACAATCACTCCAGTGTCCCCACACTATGAACTTAAGACTCGTCCATCAAGGAAAGGATCATGAATGAACAAAATGCCCGATTTTATTAATTAATAAAAATGTTAAGTACAAATTTCATGCTTCCAGGATAATTACAATGCATCTGCCAAATTGGCTTTTAGGGCATACTCCTAATATAATAATGGTTGCCTGGATGTAGTTTATTGCTCGTACCAATGTTGAGAATTTATGTTTCTATCTAGTAACTATAATATGAGTTATGGACATTATAAGGAGTTTCCACTTTTGAAATAAATAGTTGCTTGGGTATAGTTCATTTCTCATATTAATATTCAAAATTTATGTTTATATCGAGTGATTATAAAACCACTATATGATCATTATATAAAATATGTAAAGCAAGGCTTAGTGGCAGGCTTCTTTACATTTTATTTGTCGTAGTTTTGTATTCAATATTTCTATATAATGGAATACGGAAAATGAATTTTAACAACAAATTCTTATAAAATTTTTTAAACTCAAAATTAATATACCATACGATAAACACATAAATTCTCCATTGTTATTATATGAAACACAAGAAATGAAATTCAATGATCAATTCCATTATAGTTTATCAAGTATGTTAAGAAACAAATTTCATTTTTCCATTAGAAAACTATCACACGTTCGCCGTGTAGAATACAAAAAGGAAAATTTAGCAACATGTTCTTTTGTAATTCATTAATTAGATTAAGGCTCAAAATCATATTTTTATACAATGACTACAAGACCATGCTTGTAACAATTATAATCCAAAAACCAAGTAGTAACCATTTGGAGCATATAATAGTCCTTACTATAAATTCAAATTCTTTTGTTTTTCACAATAGACCATGTATGTAATAGATGCAGTCCAAAACACACATCATGCCTTTTTTTTGTTTTTAATTTTCTGGATCATCTAAAAGTTCCTAGATTAAACCTACACAATATAGACGTTTACAATAATAAAGTTCCCTAAATTTTGATCCTACTATTTGAAACCAAACAGACTCAAGAAAAATTAAATATCATTTTGTTTTCTGTTGAGCACTTTTTCTAAATAATCAGGATAAGTGAACGAGGCACTCATTTTGGCATGCTATCAAATGACCTAGAATTCAAATACTGATTTCATCAGGGCTTTCACCATTGGATTGAAGTATTCAAGGAGGGCTAACCCACCTTTTAGTCACCATTGCTTATAAGTCCCTTTCATTTTTAATTATTATTATTTTTTAAGCCTGTATTCGGTGATTGGATTCCCGGCATTTTCTTTTTGGAAGTATCGAACCAGGTCTGTTGTCTCCGACCGACAGGTCCGGTCCAGGTCCAATTCTCGGACTCGAAATCGAATCGAGTGGGTCCGGCCGCGGAAAATTTCTGGACCGACATGATTCCACGAACACGTGGCCGCCTCTAAGGGCATTACCGTCATTCTCCACCTGAACATAAAAAAAAACCAAGTCATTTCAAGAAATCTCAGCCCTGGGGCATTCCCCTGAAACCCGTCGGTATAAACCGGGACCCCTGGAACTCACCGGCTTCTAGTTTCTTGGAAAAAGCCGGGCACCGCCTCTCTACTGGGGACTCGCTCCCCACCTTCTCCCGTTTTCTATCGTCCGATTTCGCCAGCGAAACGAAGGGATCTCCGCTTCAGAATCGCTCCCGTGATATCTTTTACCCCTAGAGAAGAGATCAACCCCCCGGATTCCAGGTTTGATTCGATCCCGAATGCAATCGGGCGTTTTCTTGATGTCTTAGCGAGGAATCTGACCTTTTTTGCAAGAAATCCGTGTGGAATAGCTATATTTTGTTTTGTTGATGATTTTTTTTGGTGATTTTTATTTTTTTTTTGCGAATTTATTGAAGGATGTTCTTCTCGGGGGATGCATCCATTCGGAAGAGAGTGGACTTGGGGGGACGGAGCTCGAAGGAGAGGGATCGGCAGATGCTATTGGACCAGACGCGGCTCGAAAGGAAGCGCCGGTTAGGGTTACGGCAGCAGTCCAACGCGGCTGTCAAGATCCAGGTTAGTAGGCGACATTTTATTTCTCTGTGAGTTGTTCTTATTTGATGCTGAGTATGAACGTTTCATGTAAATATTCAATTCTCGCTGGCTGGAACGCTATATCTTGGAACTGAGTGGTTAAGATTGGCTTTTCAAATTACATTTGGCTAGTTTTAAGGTTTATAAGGTTTATAGTTTTTCACTTCGGGAGCATCTATGGGGTAAGAGGTGGACAGTAAAGACAGTTATAAATGCTTTGATATGATGGGGTTATGGTTGTCAGTCTGAGTTTGCTTGTGCTTGAGACATTGGTATTATGATATATAGCAACTTTTGTGTGGCTAAGCTGAGCATAGGAGCAGAATAGAATTGGTTAAGGAGGAGCATACTTCGCTTATACGGATATATCAAATCCCTAGAATACGATGATTTGGCACAGTTGATGGACTTTCCCTAGACTTTCTCATTAACATGGTTCATCAATTTAAGATTTTTCAGTTATACATGGTTATCCAAAATTTTCAGGGTAATTTTGGCTCCAGTCACTCTGGCCACAAGATATTTCATGTGCGAATGTTATTTGCAGCATCGAATTGGCAGAGGCAGTCATTTTCCCAATCCTGAGTTTCTCAAAACACAAGAACCATCTAACAAGGTGATTTTGGGATCAATCCGTCCAAGTTCTTCAGCTTCTTGCCCAGTTTCCTTACACCCTCCCAATCACATCAGAAAAGATACATGGATTAGCTTGTTGGTTGTCGAAATGGGGCCTAAATGATGATGCATCATGGCATTGCTTCTGTTTTGCCTATCAATTCATATCATTATATCTGCAAACACAATATAATGGGTGTATTTTAGCTCATTGTATAGCATAACGGAAAGATGTGGAAGGATGTTTGATGGTACGAGATATCTTGGAGCTTGATTATACTTATTTCTCAATAATCTATTTTGTCGATGCAAACAGCATGAGCTACCCAAGTCCTCTGAGCCTTTATCTGGGCATTCAAATTCCAAAATTAAGTATATTTTGGGAAGAAATCTCTCCATATCCTTGTCACAACACCCACAAATGATTTTATTGCATAGTCTGGAGGAGCCAATATATAATTAAACTTGGTTGTTCAGTTGCTAGTCATTAAATCATTTAATCATTAAGTACGCGGCATTTTCTAACCAAGAAACATATTATTTGGGGAAATTTTTTTGATGGGAGTCCTTTCCTAACTGGAGACATACTATACAGTGAAAGTTTTTGGTGGAAGTCTACACTAGTGGGATAATACTTTTATACTTAAGTTGTTTTTGAAAAGTTCCTTTTCTGAAGTAGGGATAAAAATGAGTATTAGTTTAAGATATATTAAAGAGTCAAGGAACAAGCATTGCCACCAAATTCAATGAAATAAATGGTAGCAGAAATTGGAAAAGAAATGATGCATGCTCTTGACTTATGATCATGGGTAGCTCAGGTAAATTTTTATGACTGTTACTATCAATCTAATTATAATAGTAGGATGTTGCCATTTTGAACTAGTTCATATGGAATAACATTAAATAACTAATTGAAGTTGTTGTTTAGTAATTGATACCAAAAATTGCATTTCTTAGATGAAATTGGATGCCCATCTAAATGTAATATTTTGAAGACTTGACAAAAATTACCAAATGCATCTGTTCTGTCCTTGTGGATAATAAATGGGTCGCGAAGTTTTTCTCTTCTTCAAGAAAGGAGTTTTACTAGTAAGGTTTCATTCTCTTTTCCTTGAGTTCTCAAAAGCTTTTCACCATGTCATTCTAACAGAAAATGGGATGCATATTAAGTGGGATCATTGCATTGTTATTAGGGTAACAATGTGTTTCAAAAACAATACATTAGAAGACTTCTAATAGAGATATATATATCTAAGAATCCAAACTTTATGCTACGATCAGAATATTGCATTTTGCATCCTTCTTGATCATCGGTTAACATAGTACGTTATCACCTAAGACATGGATACTTTAAATGCATGGTACTATATTTGTACCATAACATGCCTCATCGTGTGTCGAGGCTGCGGAAAGAAAATGGTTCTTTCCAATGCATTTGGAATATTGCAAGTTAATATGTGTTTCAGTGTGGATGCATTCAAACATACCAATATGGACCATCATAGATTTGTATGCATGATATCGACTCACATATCTTTGTATCGTGCTTTTACTTGTTTATTATGGCATATATCATATATTATGAAGTGGTGTGGCATGGTACCTCCATTGTGTAATAATGCTAAATTTCTTTAGGATTAAGTATTTTATTTTCTAACTGTTTGGATCTTTTTTTTTTGATTGGCAAGTAATGAACTGGACACTATTAAATTTACCCTTTTAAATTTCCATAGATTTTTTTTCTTTTTCTTCATTTTTTTGAAATTGCATGATTAAGTCTAATTCATTCCATTTGCATTATCGACTAAATGTAATTTTTTTATATTTCTACATATTTGATTCACTAATTTGAATGTAACAAGCAAGGTACGCTGTACCGGTCCGAACTGGACGGTGCAGGGCGTACTGTACCGGTATTGGTACCCGGTACGAGTGGCGTACCGACATTTGGTATGCTAAAAAAATTTCGTACTATACTGTACCGACATTGTGCTAGTGTGGCACTGATACGGGGTCCGGTACCGAGACGGCAAACTTTGGTGACAAGCCTATAAATTCATGATAAAAAATAATATAATAATGTTATAAAATTCAGTTTTGTGGAGCAAAGACTTCCATGTTTGAAGGGATGATGGTTTATGCTATAACTTTGTCTATGGTTTGGTTATCAAAGTGCAATGAGATTGAAAATCTTATCATCATAGATGCTTCGGATTTTTGGATTGACTAGCAATTGAACAACTAGAATGCATGTGGGTTTGTTGTAGTTAGGTTTTTTCTTTTTTTCCTTTATTGTTTCCTACCATTTGTAATTAGGTTTTCTTCTTGATTTGTTTACAACAGGGATTTTAAGTTTTCCTTCTTGTGTTACTATCACAAAAATGATGCAGAGAGAACTAGTTAAACACAGGGACATACTTTTGCTTCTAGAAAAGGAATTAGATTTTCTTCATTATTTCTTTAAAGTTGGGATTTTTGTTTTGTTACCTTGTTTATTGCCAACATTATAAATAGTTTTTGCCGTGTTGTTTACATCCAGGGTTTTGAATTTTTCTTTTTTACTTACTACTAGGAGTGTATAAGTGGCTATTTGGATCCTTGTAGCTGAATTTGCCTGCAAGTTCTGTTTCAAGTGTAGCTCAGCTTGGGTATTTGGAGGTCTGTAACTTGATTGCATGATGCAGGTTGAGACTTGGGTTAGTTGCAACTTGGGACCGAACTGTTACAGCTTGACTTGTGGTCAAAATGACTGTCTATTGAGCTATAGGAGTTTATGCTGCTCGCACCTTGGATGAGATTCTATCGCTCCCCTCTTCACTTGGGAGAGGATTTGAGGACTTAGTCACGTAGCTTTGATGACCTCTCCTTTCAATGCCCAACGCCCCTTCCGAGTGGCTTTCTAGTCTCCTCAACCTCTCCTCGACTTCCTTGACATTGTTGGCTCCCTACATTGCCTCTTGCCCCCTCCTTGGTCTTTTCTCGTGCTCACCTAGCCTCTCTAGTGCAACTGACCCTAATCTTGTTGCTCGCTTCACCATCCCAAAGATCGCCATTGTTAAGATTGCCATTTGCATCTATGCCAAGAGGCTTCGTTGCATCCTTAGCACCAACTTCCACTTATAGCTCACCTTTGTTATCCTTCCCGATTCTTGCACCATTGCCACTACCTTTTTCTCCTTCATTGTTAGTGGTTACCTCCTCGACTGTTTCAGCAACCTTATTTGCTTGTTTCAATGCCCATGGTTAGGGTTCATCATTGCCCAAATCATACTCATGCCTCCTCGAGAATCCTTAGCATCATTGCCATCTTCCAGGGAACCTCGAGCAATTCTAGCATGCTTCAATGCTTGTTGCTGTACAAGGACATGAAAAAGGAGGGGAGGGGGTTGGGGTGCAACTGATAGGCATTGATCAATACTTGGTAGGGCATGGAGGGTGCTTTTGTTTTTGTAGTTGATGATCCTGTTCACCAACTCCTTTTATGGCTCTTATGAGGAAGATTTCAATGTTGTGCTTTGGGTGATGTGCCAGGTCATTAGCATGAGGAATGGGGGCATGCTAGCTCTCCCTAATAGGGAAGAATGACAAGGCTGCTGTGGCATGTATGGTTATGTGTGGATTTTGCTGCTGATAAGGGAGGGCTTCTTGGCCCTCTTTGGTGTGGCCAAGGAGTGTAGTGAGCTGAGCATTGCGGCGAGTGAAAAAAGGCTCCTTTGAAGCACTGTTACATCCAACCAAACAACTCCTTTGAACTTATCACCCTCAGCTGTGGTCATCGAAACTGAAAACAGAAAGTGCTGCATCTAATGCTGCAGACTCCCAAAACAGATCAAAGTCAGCCACATGCAACTCAAATCAGTCACAGTGCATCTGTTGTTGCAGGGTTTCAAACAGCCTCTAAGTATGCTAGAAAAAATGCAAGCTATTTATGGTATTAAAAAGTGATAGCTGGGATCCAGACACAAAATGATGTAATTTTGAAACTATCATTTTTTATAATACTCTAGAAAATTTCTCATTTTTTGTTCTGAAATCAGCAGGGCAAGCCAAAATCTAATGAATAAAGGGTCTGTAAATCTAATGAACAAAAGATCTGTAAAAAACTAAAGTATCAACCTTAATTTGAGTTTGCTGCACTGCTCTGTTTGTTGAGGGAATCTTTTGTTTGGGGAGAAGTTAGTGCAAAATGAAAGGGTACACAACAGTTTTGTGCTGTCATACATACTATAAACATGTCCTATCTGCATTTGGTGTAGCATCACTTGAAAGGGGTCAAGGTTGATTGAACGTCTTCATTTGGTTTTGAAGTCTGAAATGGTTGCTCACTTGTTGGTTGAAATTTTATCAAGCTATTTGGACTTGGTGGTGTTGTTCTTGAACATTCTCAGGCTGATGGATGGGTACATAGAGATTTGAAGTTACTAGCAGGTTTTGGCCATGTGTCACTCCAGCTGTTTACTGTTAACTGGCCCATGTATCCATTCTCTTCATTTCAAGTGTGTGCACACTACTGAAAAAATATTGCAGTTTATTGTAAAAAAACAATAATCTTGTGAGTTCTACCCAGTTTTAGAAATACTACAACAATGCTCAAGGATGAATTGATTTTAGATTATGAAAATCCATCATATTCGGTTAACATGCAAAATATGATTGTGACTACATATTCTGTACCTTTTTGAACCCTAAAATGTGGAATGCTCCAATTAAGATATTCTATGCATGACTACATGCATAATTCGTATTTTGTTAACTGTCCATGTGGCCCACACAGGGGTAATACCTTTGGTCTGACGATTAAATGAAAGTTTTTGGGTATCGTACCTACAGAAATGGGGTGGTATTAATTTTTTGTCTTATTAGTGAAACTGGCAACTTTATCTCTTGGTTTTGTTTATGGTCATGTTTTTTTGTAGGATTTGCATTTCAGAAGATAATGGAATTGAGTGTTTGAGATACTTTTTTCAAAGACTCAGCTTCAACATTTTTTATATGTAATTATAAGAAAAGACATCATTGTCACTCTTCCTTTCCCCTGTGCTTGCAATATATGGAACTTGACTAAGTATTAGCTGCAGAAATGCTTCAGAGGGAGGAAGGCTGTTGAAATGGCACGTTCAAAGGTGCGAGAACAATTCTGCTTTACATTTGGCGACCATTGCCAAAAGGCAGATTGGTAGGTTGATTCTTATCTTCAAATTAAGTTCTTATCACTATCTTCCTTTTCCATTTTTTCTTCTTGCAAACATTTTCTAGTGTTTTGTTCTGTCAAGCCAGGCATTGTTTTGGTCCCGATTCAGAGTTTCTTCGCCAGATGCTTTTCTTCTTTACTGCAAACAACAATGGTGATGTCAGCATCCTTCTGGAGGCATGCCAAATGTTGCTCCAATATGTTAGATATAATGGTATGCCTAACAGGTTTATTTACTATTTAGCATGAGGATTCCTTTCATTTTAGTTGAATACCTTATTTTGATAAGTAGAGCCTAATATTCTTAGTTAATTTCACATTTCACATGTTTTAACTTGGGACAACACTTGTCATATCTTGAGCCATCTCTCACAAACTATGGACCTGTGTTTGAGCTTGTCTGGTTCAAATATTCTCTACTTTTACTTATCATGTATGCCTGGAGAAGCAGCAGCATGGTGCACAATGTTCCTCATCTTTTATTATATTTAGGAGGTATATTCACCGAGGTCTTAAAAACCACAAAAACGGGATGGTACAAGTGGTACAGTACTGTTCTGGCAGAAAACCAGCACAATGGTACAGAATGTGTTGGTAAAGACACTATCCTATATCATGGGTTGGTACCTAGTACCATACCGGTTTCTCAAAAAACTGGCACACTGTCTAGTACCATTTTTAAAGCCTTGATATTCACATCGTGGTACTATTAGATTCTTGATATTAAGTTGTAAATTTGATTTTTAAAGTGAACATAAGATACAGTTCTAGTTTGCTGCTCTCCTGTTATCAAACTATATGATTCTTCATTAAAGGACATGCTTGGTGTTACTTTTGCTTTTAACAAGTCATCGTCAATAACCAGTTTTATTTATGTTATTAAACAAAAAGTATCTTGTGGTATATCTGATGTTTGGTGATCACATTTTATGCACTACTTTTTAATTTTTATCAATGGGCATACCATATTTGAAAGATGAAGCAATCTCACAAAAAGAAGCTAGAAGCTAGTTTTTCTAGCATCTCGTAGAAGTATTTTTTTGACTAATACTTGTAGGACCAATTTTAGTCGATGTTATCAAACACTTATTTTTCTTGGTATTTTATTAATTTTAAAATTTGTTAAAGGACTTTTTTAAGCAATACGGCATGCCCTACATAGACCTGTTTAATGGGCTGGCTGGGCTGGATTCGGCCAGGCTCAGCCAAAAGATATAACTGAAAATCTGAAACTAGTCAGGCGTGAGCTTGGCCCGTCTTGGCCTTCTGGCCCGGTGTTTACTTGGGCTTCGGGCATGCCTCGGGCTTAGGGTCTGTTCGGTACTTCTTTTTCTCTTATTTCTTTTTTTTTTAAAAATAGAGATATGGAATCCAATGCAAGAAATATGTTTGGTTATCCTATTTCTATTTCTGTTTTTTAAACAACTTCCATTATTTTTGGAAAAGTGAAAGTAAAAATTTTCGCTTCTAGTTTTTTTTAAAAGTGAGTTTTCACCCTTCTCCTCTCAACATCTTTTCTTCTGCCTAATATCGCCCTCAGGCTTGTTGCGCCTGCCCAACCATACCGAATCCCCGAGCCTTGCTTGCCATCTCTTTGCCTGATGTCGAGCTATCCCTTGTCCCCGACCATGTCGTCGGCCCCATCCGCACTTCCTTTTCCTCTTTCACTCCCTCGATTGCCTCTTTGCCCGACGTCAAGCTCTCCCTTATCCTCGACCACGTTGCCAGCCCCATCCCTGCTTCCTCTCTCTCATCACCGACCATTTGCCGGCCCTTCTTGTGAAAAAACAAGAGAGCGAATCAAACATGTTTTCTTTTGTTAGAAATCTGAAAAAAATAGAATTCCTATTTCCAGATTTTTTTTAAAAAAAGAGAGAGAATAATGCCAAACACAGTCCTAGCATCGGGCTTCTTGGACCTTTTTTTCAGTTTTAAAAGTATAAAAAATGGTTGTAATGATTAAATATTTGAAAGGGATGGGTAAGGGCCATGAACTTGTGTTTATGGTTGTTCATAAGGAGTGTTGGTGCATGGAAGAGAGATATTAATATTTTTTTGGTCACTAAATTCGGATCCGTAAGGCATAAGTATACATTATATATTATATAAGATTCAAGCTGAGCCGAGCTTGGGCCGGGCTGAACTAAACTCGAACCTGGCCCATTTTAACAGGCGGACTCATATTTCAAGCCTAGCCCGACTTGGCCTGCCGAGCTTAAAATCCAGGCGTGGCTCGGCTTGCCGAGCTTAAAATCTCGGCTTGCCTCAGCTTGGCGAGCTTAAAATCTAGGCGTGGCTCGGCTTGCCGAGCTTAAAATCTAGGCCTAGGCCCATTCAAAAAGCTCTGGGCTTGGATGGGCGGGGCAGGCCATCCAGCTCGTGAGCAAATCTAGCCCTCAACTATGAAAGGCCTATGTTACTCCCTTTTATCTTCTTCTTCTTCCTCTTGTTCTTACTTTTGTCGTCAATTTAGAAAAAAATGTATTCATGTGCTCAACGATTTGGATGGAGCGTATATACTGATAAATGAAAAAAAATATACCGATTAATTTATATTCCAATTTTATTGTTTTTGACTATAAAATATGCAGAACAATTTTTAAGCTTGAATTTGTAATTAATTTGGACACTGGTGATATAATAATAAACATGGTGAAATTTTCAAAAACATCATGAGATGTCAAGGAGGAAGACAAATTGATTAAGAGTTAAACATGTAGTAAAGCATAATGATGGTGACAAGTCCATACTGGTCCGGGGGAACATGATGCTTCCATTGTCTCTGTTGCTGCTGCTATGGATCTAATATTGGAATATTGTATTTGCTGCTCTGACACCATGCATGGAATCTAACTTGGATTGCAATATTATTACATCCTATTTTGCATTTCTTTCAAGGGAAAATAGATCCAAGTTTTGCTTGCTGTCTCAATATTCTCATATCTTGTAAAATGTTCGCTGGAAGATGAAACACAGAGACGAGAATTGCCTCTTGTATGCAAGAAAATCTTTTGCACTCATGACTTTTTAATCACTTATTCAGAAATTTTTATATGTGCCCCTAAATACAGATCCAGGTTTTAGTTAGGTTTAATTGGAAAATCATCCAGATTAGCATCTCTTGTCTAATATTTTCAATAAGGGCATTTAATCTGCCTTGTTTATGTTCCACGTACCTTCTTCTACTTAGTAGTTTCTTTTTTTTACCCCCAAAAGTTTCCTTTATATTTTTGCATTATAGTGTGTGATTGTCTTTAGTACCATAATTTTCTAGTTGAAAGCACCACATCATCAATGAAATCTGCCCCAAATGATAAATGTATGCTTCTGTCCAAGTCCAACTATATATTAATCAGAGGAGTTATTTGCCAATCATTGCTTCTAAGAGCTAAAACGTTGATTCCATTCAAAAAAAAGAGCTAAAGTGATGACGAAAATAGGGGTGGTTTGACGAGACTTCGTTGGAAAGATAACAAAAAATTGTGTGCATTGGATGTCAGATTGGGCAGAGCTTCTGAATTCTTTATTGCAACTTTTGTCATGCTGTCTCATGCATTTTCCTTGTTTTTTCTTGCTCTTTAGCATAATTTTAAATCTTCTATTTGTGCAGTCCCCTGAAATCTTTGTTCTAGATACCTAAATTATCTGATTTGGTTCTTCATCTTTTGAGTGTAAAATATGTGATAAGTGTACTTCCTTTTATTTACTATTTCTCCCATTGTCATTCCTAGTTTCGTAATAAATCCACAAAATGTTTCTTAACAAGTTAAACGATCAGGTGAAATATCTTAATTTAAGATTGGAAAATGTTGAGTACCATGTTTAAATAATTCACCTTGATATAACGGTAGTCAAGAAGTGAAATCTGGTGGTGGTTTGCTGGGAATTATAGAGATATCAAGGTTTTGGAGTGTGGCATGTTGTATAATATAGCATGAGAAGGTTCTTAATGCTTCCTCCAAATCTTTGAAAGGTTGACTTGATTGGAAATTAAGTGCTCTTTTCTCAAAGGATCAAGAATTTAGAGATGCTGTCACATGAGTGTCGAGTTGGTGGGTGATTAAAATGTGATCTTGTTAAGTATTAAATGGTTATTGGTCAAAGTTGCTCTTAGCTGCTTTCTTTTTATAATGAAGGATTCTTGAACTTTGTTCTTTAGATTTAAATCAACCTCCCAAGAGAGTGGATGGGTTGCTTGTAACAGTTACTAAAGATACGGGATGCCAGACTTAAAAGAGATTGACAGTGGGGATAGAGGCAGTGCAGTGGGAATTGGTTTTGGCAGCTACCTGTTGTGCTTTTTGGTCGTGTGTGATCTCTTTCTGTCATGCTTTCTTTACTTGTTTCTCTTCCTTCCGTAAATCTCTGTTAAGCAATAACATGTTTAGGTGTTCACTCGTATGGTGTACCTGATTTCAATGACATTTACTTCTTTTTTTTTTTTCTC
This sequence comes from Phoenix dactylifera, assembly GCF_009389715.1. Taxonomy (NCBI): domain Eukaryota; kingdom Viridiplantae; phylum Streptophyta; class Magnoliopsida; order Arecales; family Arecaceae; genus Phoenix; species Phoenix dactylifera. The sequence goes on along the minus strand of NW_024068481.1, from coordinate 112,121 downwards.
CCTTGACATGCTAAATAATTATTAATAGTGGTTCAATACCTTGTATTTTGCTTTTTGTTAACTTCTCATCCAATGTTATGCTGGATTGTAATATTCGTGCAGTGATTGCTTTGCTCTAGTTGGATCTTTTGTTATTTCTGATATGGGATTTACTTGTTTACAGGGAGTATTGTAAGTCTCTTTGCCGGCCTCGATTACTCTTCAAAACATTCTCTTGTGGTGCATAGGGTTAAAAAATTTGCGTATATCTGTCTGCAAGCAATATACCAGAATAGGTGAGTTGCATGTGTCATGTTGTTTTTGAAATAGCTGCTTGGGCTTTGCATTGGTGAGCATGTTCAATTTTCGCTCCCCTGTCTTTTAATCATTTAGAAGTGAGATTTGGAGAGAGGTCTAGTACATGTTTGTCCTTCAACTTTGTAATTCTAACCTCTATATTGATATAATTGAAAAGATAATTGGGAAAAAAACTTTATTGTCATCATCCTCATAAAAAAAGATGTGGTATTGAAGTTATCCTTTCATTCAATATAGTGGTCACTGAGTCAAGTCCCAATCTTTTGCTGTTGGGATTTTGCACACTAATATCTGTGACAACCTCATAAGGTTGTCTTGGGATCATCATAATATTTTTCTGGTGTGACTTTTTGAATCAAAATTAATAGTCTTAAAATGTGGTGCATACTGCATATGTATATGTGGTTCCTTGACTGCACTGCATTGCCTCTATGCAGTTGTATATGCGGTCACATTACATATGGACCAAGGTCGGTCAACTTAGCACTGCATGGTTGCATATCTTGCTTGCTTAATATTGTACAGGTACATATGTGAGCCAACTTAGCATTTAGGAGCTATATATATATATATATTGTATAAAACTTACTCTTATGCGGGCCCATGTGGGGGAAGTGGGTTCAAGCTGGTGGTTAGGTTTGATATGGTTTCAGGTTGGCTTGTTATGGGATTAATAGTGCTAAATTGTTGTTATATTGTAATTACTGCTATTTGATATTTGATACTAAATAATAAGCATGAATTGTCTTTTGTTGTTATTCTTACAAATGTTGCTATTTTTCGTCCATAAGAAAATTATTAGCATTATTGTTCTTTTTATTGTACTTAATATATTATATTTATTTTGAAATAGTTAAAAATAGTAACCGTATATGCACCCGCTTATGCAGCCTGCATGTTGCATGGGCACTAAGTGGTCCCTTGACCACTTGCATATTGCAATCGCTTTTTAAAATATTGAAAATTAATGCAGTGCAAAACAAAGTACGCCATCTCGGTATCAGGCCTTGTATCGGTGCCACCCTGTCACCGTGTCGGTATCGACAGCCAGTTTGGCGTACCGAGTGTTGGTATGCCTTCCGTACTATATACCATTACCAAACTAGTACAGTACGGTATGCCCCGCATCATCTGGTTTGGTACGGTATGACGTACCTTTGTGCAAAGCCTAACACATTCAAAATTTAGATTATTATAATTGTATAATCTTCAAAAATAGTTAAGGACATTCTATTTGTTTAGGAAAATTTGATCCAGTTAATGGTAATGAAGTCTTGAATGTCCTAGCACAACATTCTATAATGTTTGATGATTGGTAGTATATGTTGGAGTTCCAATCTGCATAATACTGTTTTGCTTGTTATTACTGAAATAACAAATGGTGGAACACTTGACATAACCTAATGTGATATGATACTCTTTGAAACTTGCAAAAATGATAACCATATGTTTCTAAGAATCGTACAAGCCAAGACAAGAAATGCTCAATAGGAAGCACATTTAGAAGGGTAGCTTCATCTTTCTTAGGATATTCTAGATTCTAGTACAACTGCATCATATTGCTTAAATTAGTTATTTGTGACATGAAAGATGGAAGCCAATAAAATAAGCATGCAAAGATGCTGTCCTGTGATAAAAGGGCTGCACAATTTTGAAATGGTGACATTGAGTGGCATCAATAACAAATAAACAGACATACAACCCCTACATGTTTGAGGGTTAGAATTGGGTTACAAGGGGAGGAGAGGTGTTTTTTTTCCTTTTGTAAGTGGGTGGGCGTGTTTTGGGGGGGGGGGTATATCAAAGGTACAAGGAAAAGACTCATTGGAATATTATGATAGTCCCTCTCATGGTTCGCCATACCAGGCGTGGCAAGTGTACCGTACCATACGATACTGAATTGAGAATCAGTATGGAATGCGTGCGGAGTCTCGGTATGCCGAACCGACCCCGTACAAGGCGTATTGATACTGTCCCAACATGGTATTGATATGGGATCTGGTACCGAGACGGCTAAACTTGGTCCCTCTAAAATGTGCCAAACTCTGAAAATATTGAAAGTTAAGTATTGATATTTCAATAGAAGTATTTAAGCTATCAATATGGATTTGAGATGTCGCTAGAGTTTTATTATGAATTTTGAAGATTTTTTTTAAATAAGTGTTCTTTTCAAATAAACCATTGGTGGAGATTTGATGAATTTTGAAGCTAATTTCACATTTTCTTGACTTAAAAATGGAATTGGTTGTTTCTGTTCAACCTCTTGCCTTAATTTCTCTATATATAATGGGAAAGCCTCGAGTCCAACATACATGTTCGAGTCAGGGCCTTCCTGTCTTTGGGGTGAGATTGGGTGTTCTGTTCCTTGAAAAGTGGGGAAAAAACAAAGACCTATACAGGTCCACCTCTTTGATAAAAGCATGTGCGAAGGACGTGCAGGCATGTAGCATGCATAGTGTTTGGTCTCCATATATTTACCATGCTATGCCCAAAATATCTGCAGAATTGTTGGCATTTTTAAACTCTCTTTAAACTGATGCATTCTTGAGTTGTCGTTATATTAACCAATTGTTTCCTGAAAGTTGTGCTTTTGGGTACACTGTTAATTGTCTTTGTCACTAGAGCTATCTACAAATGACATGTCTACATGTAAGCCCCTTTGTATGTGGAATCTGTTGCAATACCTGATCTTTATTTTGTTTCCTTTTCATAGGATTCATTTGAAAAATCAAATTCTGATGCCGTCCAAGTATTCTGCTATGCCAACAATCATCTTGTTAGAAACAGTGGCTTGTTTAATAAATCCTGAACTTCCATGGGTCTGCAAAGTAGTTGATTATCTCCTGCAGAGAAAAGTTTTCTCTTTGTTGCGTGGCATGGTTCTAGCTGGTGTGGTAAGAATTTTATTTTAAATTATTTGCAAAATTGCATGTTTCAAAATAACGTCAAGATGTTTAGGACATATCATGCACAAAGAAAGAAAATAGACCGACATGTGCAGTGCTTGTCTCTGTCTGCTCCTGCTATTCTCTTCCTGATAGAAGAGTCTTTATTGCAGCAAAATTTGAATACTCCAGAGTCTCGTGGAAGTGCATCTTCCTTGGAGCATGTTCTTATCCTCATTGCTTCACATGCTGGTCAGCATCCATGTTGTTGTTCAAGTGTTGATCCACGATGGAGTTTTTCCTCACAAATTCTTACCATTCCTTTTCTATGGCATCACCTATCATACTTCAAGGAGGTAATTTTTTTCAGAACACCCGTGTGGATGCATATAGGCTCTTCTATCAGTAGAAAGTTTTGGAAGGGAATTAGGGCCATCAAGGTTGGATGAAGTGTTAACAAAATCCTTCCATGTTAAAATTTCATCTTGTGCTATTGTGTATTAAATTATTCCTGAACGAATCCCAAACTTAAAAAAGTATTCTATGACGTAAATTTTGAATTTCGTAAAACTGAAAAAATAGTGTCTAATTATGGGGTGTGTAAGTTATGTTGTTAATTGTACATATGAAGTTTATCAAGCTCACTATTGCTAGTGACTTGTCTTGAATAAGCATAAAGAAGGCATGCATTTTTTGCTTACCAATAGTTACACTAGTTGGTACATTGGTCTTATATCAAGTGTTTTTACGTGGATTAAGCTGTTGGCCTTTCAGGTTTTTTCAACCAGGGGACTAGGCAAATATTATATTCACCAAATGGCATCATGTTTGCCTCGTCATGTTAGTGTCCTCCCGAATGATGCATCACTTGAATATCCTGGTTATGCCTGCCTGCTTGGAAATTTACTTGAAGCTGCTGGTGTTTCTTTGTCTGAAAGAAACTGTGCTTTTAATACGGTAAGGGGTTCGTGACCTTCTGGAATTTGTTTTAAACACTTTTGACTGGGCTGTTTATCATGTGAGTTGCTGTATTTTTTGTACATGATATAAGAAGACCAATTTTCTTGTTTATATCATTAACCTTGTTGTCTTTTATGACCATGTGAAGGAAACACTAAACTTTCATATGTTTGCTTCACATTCAAGATTAAAGTATATCCCAAACATAATGCATTCTTCATCCATTTTGTAAGAACAATGTATTTCACAGGTAATTGCATTGTTATATGCTTTGCTTGTTGAAAAGTGAAACATGCAAGTGAAAGGGAATATCGTGGAGAAAAGGAGAACTTTTATAGTTCATTGAACCTCTCAAATAATATGGGCCACTAGTTAATTGAACAGACTTGTCATAGAGGAAAAGAAACATGGAGTATATTTGAATTAACTTCTTGAACAATTTTGGCTACTAATTAATTGAACAGGACCTTGCTATTGCTGTTAATGGTCAACTTGGACATCGGTGGAAACAATGTATGTTAATGAATTTAGTGCGGCCTGGGAAGTTGATTTATTAATTTATTTGCATACTTTTGACCAGCCCCCAAAATTAAGGCGCCATTACACTTGGTTCAATTATGAGTTGCATGCTATCTTGATAAAATATAGTCTGTAGCGTGGTCATGAACCATTGTTGATTATTGGCAGCTGAAAATTTCATTTGCTCATTGCACTTAGGGTGAGCATTTGTGGAAACTTCATATTCATCACCATTTGGTAATTATCATATTTTAAAATTATCAGGTATCACAAATTGTCAGTCAGAAGTTGTAAAAAAGGGATTATTTTATGTGACCCTTTGTTATAGTTATTTGTGATGACCCAGTCCTGTAAATGCTATTTGCAATTTTACATGTTCATCATTTCAACAACTTTAAGAACAATTTTCCATCAGCACTGGGCTTCGGAGTACTTCAAATGCTTGATGTGGCACATTGGTTGGAATTCTATAACTAGACTGTTGCCCAAGGTGACAAGACAAGAGGGGGAGGGGGGTGAATTGGTTTTTCTTGATTTTCGATTCCTTAATTATGTTAATTGATGAGTGAGTGATTTAGTTAATATAGATTAAGTGCAAGTAGTGAAGTTAGAACAATACACAATACAAACAACAAGAAGTATAGTGGTTCGGTGCTCTCCTATGCACCTACGTCCACTCCCCAAGCGACCCCTTGGAAATTCACTATAATTCCGCGGATTACAGTTGGATTGTTTTTCGGGCTCACAATCCAAAAACCTTTACACTTTGGTTTTTTCGGGATCACCAAAAACCTATGTTAGTTTTACGGGCTCACCAACAAACCTACACCGTTGGTTTTACGGGTTCACCAACAAACCTACACCGTTGGTTTTATGGGCTCACCAACAAACCTTACAAGATTGTTAAGAAGAAGGTTGAAACTCCTAGATGAGCTGATATAACAATTATAAACTACAAAGAAGAGTTAGAATCTAGTTATCGCTTTGATAAGGCTCTTTTCTTCTTTGTCAAGGAATGCTTCATTCTTTAAGGGTTGGTGGAGCTCTTAATGCCTCTTTTGATCTGCTCAACCACTTTCTTTTGACTCTTGAATGAAGCACCTCGATGAAGAAAATTAGGGCTTTGTCTTTCTTGAGTAAGCTTTGATTTTCATGCAAAGGATGCCTTGTTCTGATGAATAGTGTCATTATAAATACTCTCCCACGTGTTTATGTTACTCCCAATTGGTTAGATTTGAAAAATTATCCGTTACTAGCCGTTGGGAGATCAAAAAGTACTTCTGCAGAACTAGCCGTTATGCTTCTGCCCGTGCTGGGGTCGACCCAAACTTTTCTGGGGTCGACTCAAACCACTGTTCATCATACTTGGGGTCGACTCAACTTCCACTGGGGTCGACCCAACTTTCGCTGGGGTCGACTCCTACTACAGCGGGGTCGGCCCTCTCAGGAATCACAAAATCTTGTATTTCAGCTGTGTCACTGGGGTCGACTCAACTCCTTTTGGGGTCGACTCAAGCTACAGTAGGGTCAACTCAAGTTTCATTGGGGTAGACCCTCTCAGGGATTTCAGAGACAGTTTTGAACGACATAGCCTTGGGTTCGACTCATGTTTAGTTGGGGTTGACTCCATTGGGGTCGACTCAAGCATTCCTGGGGTCGGCTCCATCTGGGGTCGGCTCAAGAAAAGTTGGGGTCGGCCTTCTCAGTAAATTCTAGAGACTTGTTTTCCTAAGGCTTGAAGCTGGGGTCGACTCAAGGTTCTTTGGGGTTGGCTCCGCTCCTGGGGTCGACTCCACTACTGTTCATCCGTGCCATTTTTGTAGAGGTGTGCCTGATGGTTCCATGATGTGCCAGGGTCGACTCCACCTATGTTGGGGTCGACTCATTCCACACTTTGCTGCATCTTAAGGTTAGACTCATCCATACAATCAAAGAAATATATTTCAAGCAATTTTGAATGTATGCCATGGTAGTGCTACATACTCTTAACAATTAAAATTACTATTTTGCCCTTAAGAGTACATTTCACTTGAAACTTTGCTGAATTAGAATTTAGAATTCTCTATTCCTTTTCTATTACAAATTTTATCTTATTATTAATCATTGAAAGACATCTTGATCTCATTCTTCTAATGTATCGACTATCGAGAGTGTCGAACTTAGTAGTGATGTATCACGTTAACTTGTAATACTAATTAGATATTTCCTCAATGGTTGTGTTAATCATCAAAATAACACCATCATCCTCATATACTACCGACCTGTCAAATAACAAGTAATGACATTGCCTCTATTTGGCACTTATATAACTTAAAGAAAGTTAATTGACTTTCTTGGACCACCGTATGTCTCCTCATCCAACTGATGTAGGGGCCAGTTTCTATATTGTCGTCCTCTAGCTTCATTCGATGCTTGCCATCATGCCTTTCACCTCAAGCCTTGTGGTCTACAGCTTCAAAAATCAAGGCCATCATCCCTTGCTTTTCCCATATCTACATCCCCCTGATCCTGTCAAATATCCTCGTTGTTTCAAACCAATTGTAGTTTCTACTAATATGAGCTTGTAGCCTTTGTTGGTTGCCTCTCTTGCCATGTCCACATGTTGAACAATGCAAGCTGCCTTTACCATGGAATACTTTACATAAGTCATGCCGAGCTCTTTGGTAGCACCTACAACCAGGTGGGTGTGATCCGATCGGTAAGAAGGAAGATTTTTCTCAACCCACTCGACTCAAATCTTTAAAAAAAAAACTAGAAGAAGATGAATTGCGAAAGTAGGGCTTAAGTCCCTTTTTCTTTTATTGATGATCCACACTTTCTAAAGTAAGGTATGTAGCCCCTATTTATAATACTAGCAAGGTTCTTCCTTTCACAATTTTGGTTGGATTCCTCTCCTAGTTCGAATAGAACTAGATATCCTAAAATAATATGACTAATAGAAATATTCTAAAAAAACTGAAATTTAGAAATATTCTAGAAAAAGTTTAAATTTTTAAGAAGGTAGATCTCGGTTTCTACGTCAACTCTGCCATCTGTCGCTTCGCTTGTTTCTTCTTGGATTGGGCGAAAACGTTAGATCAAAGTCTTATCCGAAAAAGAAACTTTCGATTTGACTAGCCCATTTCGGAGCCCAAATGATAGAATTTCAGCCCGATTTAACTCCTTAGGAGGCTAGCCAAAACTTGTAGATCTCGAAAAACTATCCAATTTCAAAAAAACATCATTTTAATTGAGCATCATACGTCCAAGTTATAGCCTTCAGAAGTTAGGCATGCAACTTAGCTTTTTGATCTGGTGGATCTCGCTCCTGAACCTTGTCTAGCCCTGCTCGTAGTGGTTAAAGTGGTCCACATCGAGTTTGAGGATCCTCCTGGAACAAGGCTTCCTGTTTAGGAGATTTATCTCCTGTTAAATTAGAACTGAAGGTGGAGAAACACCTGTTTCTCTATCTCGCAGTTTAAGCATCTAGCTTTGCTCGGAGATGGTTTTTGGCAAGGTCGGCGGAATCGTTCTGAACCGGACGGTTTCAGCCGTTTTGAGCCGTATTGGAGGCTCACTGATATGGTTCCAAAAATGAAAACCGTTGCCGAAGACGGAGAAGAAAAGAGCAAAAGAGGGCGAGCGGAGGAGGGAGGGAGGCTGAAAGAGGGATGCGGACGCCGTCGGGAGGCCGACCTCGCCTCCCACCTAGGCGTCAGCCTCCGCCGGTCTTCCGCCGGAGTCTGTGACCCTCCACCGGCGTCCCCTCCCTCCCTCTCCTCTCTCTTTTTCTCTCTCCACGGACTGCATCGCCTTCTCCTCTGTCGGTACAAGCCCAGCATAGCACAGCGCAGGCTCATACCGACTTGTGCCGCCGAGAAACCGGTACGGTGCCCGATACCGGTTCCACCGACCTTGGTTTCTGGCCTGGCTCTTTTTAGCTCTTGAGTCTCAGCGAGCCACTTGCTTTGCTCCTGAATTTGCATTTCATGGTAGGGTTGCTTGCCGTCCTTTCTTGTTGATGATGACTATGGCAACTTCTCTTTGATCTCGATCTTGGTAGATCGATTAGTAGAACCAAGGGACGAGAGCTTGGCCTCTCATAGGTGCTATCGGGTTCTCATACCGTCATCATAAAATTGTTGCAGGCATTAACAGGTCGCTTTGCTTGGGCAGTAGCTGCAAGGTCAATGTTACCTTGTATTTTGAAGGTATTGATCATGAGCTTTCCATCTTTTATGAGACGATACTTTGTCAGACGTCAATAGAAGACTGTATCTCGATCCCAAAGGTACAGGCTCAAGGATAACCTGGCAAATATCCAAAAAAACTACTTCACAAGTCACCTTGTCAATATATCTCTTAGTTATGGTGAAATTTCTAACATTCTCCTTGGTGTGTCCATGGAGGTTACAATGATCGCTGTAATTTTTCTGAGTCGTGTTGGCTTATTTCTTGCCCTGCTTCTTCTTCTGCTTGATTTTTTGCCGCCTTTCTTAAACTTATCGCCCTTTTTACCTTCCTTAGGCTGATTCTTCTTAATCTCCATGGCCTTCATGCTGGCTTCGCTGATGTCTTCAACTTTAAAGAGTTTCAGCCTTTTCCGGATGCTCTTGTGGAGACCTCCAACATACTTCATTAAAACTGTATGATCAACGATGGAGATTTCGAGTGAAATTGCTTTCCTGTGGAACTCGATGTAGTCCTCGACAGACTGATCATACTTCTGCTATAGGTACTGCCACTTGATTAGGCGATCCTTCTTATGGTCGATTGAGTAGAACTGCTTTTTGATTAGGCTCTTGAATTTATTCTATGTCAGATTAGAAACATTATTCCTTATGTGTGAATTTCACCCGGTAAGAGCATGGATAGAAAGCTCGAGAAGGGCAAAAGGTACATTTTGGACACTAGAGCATCCATAGATAGTAAAGTATGTCTTTAACCGGTCTAGCAAATTATCTAGCTTCTCCCCATCAACAATTCCATCATATACAAGGATCTCGATTCGAGCTTCAATTTTAAAGGGTTGAATAGAGATTTTTCATACCTATAGGTAGTGCATCCTTCTTGCTGGATGATGGATCTTCATCTTTAGACATAGGAGATAGCTTCACAACAGGAGTTGTTGGTGCTTGTGCTGAAGGTCTCGCCAATCTGAAGACGATTTCGGTAAGTTGGGCAATCTTTTTCTCTAATTGCATGAGACGTCCTTTTGTCTCATCATCCATTGAGGAAGAACTAGCAGCCATAATCGTTTTTGTCTTTCGATGTACTTGAAGTATAGATAGCCCTTCTCTTGATTGCTTGTATTGCTCATGTGTTTGGACCATGAACAAAGGCCCCCACAAATGTAGAGGACCGATGCTTTGATACCTACTTGATCTGATTAGATCAAGTTGGAATTCTACTAGGTAAGAGCATGGCTCTAATACCAACCTACTCCCATAAATGTAGAGGAACCTGGCACTGATACCAACTTGATTTGATCAGATCAAGTTGGAATTCCATCAGGTAAGAGCATGCCTGTGACACCAACCTGACTCGATCGGGGAGAAGAAAAATTTTTCTCAATTCGCTCAAATCGAATCTCTTAAAAGAAAACTAGAAGAAAGAAGAATTGCAAAAGTAGAGCTTAAATCTCCTTTTCTTTTATTGAGGATCCACACCTCCTAAATTAAGGTACATAGCCCCTATTTATAATATCAGCCAGGTTCTCCCTTTCACAATTTAGGTTGGATTTCTCTCTTAGTTTGAATAGGACTAGATATCCTAAAATAAATATGACTAATCAAAATATTCTAAAAAAAGCTAAAATTTGAAAATATTCTAGAAAAAGCTAAAATTTTTAAGGAGGTGGATCTCGGCTTCTACATCAACTCTGCCTTTTGTCACTTCGTCTGATTTTTCTTGGATTGGGAGATAACGTTAAGTCAAAGTGTTGCCCGAAAAAGAAACTTTCGGTTTGACCAGCTCGTTTCGAAGCCCAAACGATGAAATTTCGGCCCGATTCAACCCCCTGGGGGCTAGCCCAAAGTTGTATATCTTGAAAAACCATCCAATTTTAAAAAAAAGATTATCTCAATCGAGCATCGTAGGACTAAGTTATGGCCTTCGGAAGTTTGGCCTGTGACTTAGCTTTCCGATATGGCGGATCTCGCTCTTAAACTTTGTCCTACCCTGCTCGTAATGGTCAAAGTGGTCTGCATTGAGTTTGAGGATTCTCTTGGATTAGTGTGCACTAATTTTGTGCTTGTGTCGTACTTTTGACATGCTTGCGGCTTCTACCCCCACTGTTGGAGATTTGGCACCAACTTGAGAAGAGCGGGCAGGTTTCAAGAGGAAATTGACTTTATTATTTTCTACAGAAACTTGACCCCTACATCCTCTGCCACTACTTTCACCACCAATGTCAGCACCATCATCTCCTGATTTGCTATTTTGCTGGTAGATGAATGTATTTGAACTAACGTTTGAAAAAGTGGCTGCTGTATGGAGGTGAGTGACTGCATAGTGAACATGCATTATGTGGGCCACATATGTGGTTGCATATGTAGTTCGCATTTTAAACATTTAAAAGATAAAATACATTGTATATGATAATTATAGTATTTTTCATAAATAAATAAATAATAGGAATATTAATGACAATAATATCTAGCAAGTAGTGCTTACTACTCAGTACTTGATTCTTAGTGGCGATAATTATAGCACAATTAGCATATTGACATTGTTAATATACATGCATCTAGCCCACTTGAAACCCACATACAACCCAACCATTATCTTAAACATGCCTTATTTACATGGCTGACATGGTCACCTCATGCTAAAAAGGCAATATAAGTAGTTGCATAATGATAAGTAAGCTGCATATATGGCCGTACAATGTTAATCCTAGTGCATGCATATCGTTAAAGTGCTAAGCAAAATGACTTTTCAATCCAGATGCAGCCTGACTGCATATAGTAATTGCAAGTGGGGTATGCGTGTATGCATATGTGGCCTTATGTGGGCCTATTTGGGTTGATCACCGTCTGATCATGCTATTTGTGATTGGACTTGTGGTACTTGTGATTAGATTTGAAAGGATTTGGATGCTTAACCCGGCGAGAATGCTAGCACTTAAAGGGGGAAGTATGTGAGTGAGGACTCGTGCAGGGATGTCTTTAGCCCCACATTTGTTATGCACTAGGCTACTTATATATGACCAAGGAATTCAAATAACACTCTCTGGTGGCTAGCCTTTTTGGGTGAGGTTTTGGATTGATACAAAACTATAGTGAGCAAAGATGCAATTCCAATGATTAAAATAACAGGAGGGATGACACCCTGTTCCACTAGCATCAGCAGGCATGTGATAAACGACTGCACATCCTCTAGGGCAAGGTTCGTCGAACCAGCACTAGAGATCGTATTGATTGGGGACTGATTCGGTATGGTATGGGTCTGTATTGTATTGTTTCGAAATGAATCAAAACAGGGAGGAAGGGGAGAGGGAGTGGGAGGAGGGCTGAGGGAAACCCTAACCCTAACCCTCAGAGCGAGAGAGAGAAAGGGAGGAAGGGGGACGATTGCGGGAAACCCTAACCACCGGTTAACTGCTGACTTCTTTGCTAGCTTGCCCGAAACTCTATCTTCAGAAGGAAACTAACCCTCGGAGCAAGAGAGGGAGTACCGGAGGTGCTCTTGGACCATTGTGAGAAGCTAGGGGGGGGATTGTGCGCGGTGGGCAGGGGCGCTCTCTTGAAATTGCAAGTAGAGTTGGGGGGGGCACTCTTCGTGAGAAAGTAGGGGAGGTGGGGTTTACACTAAGCCAACCCTATCTCGAATTTATAGGCTAGACCGTGTCGGTACCCATTAGTCTGGTTTGGTACGCTACGAATTGGCCGGTTTGGCATGGTTCGACCATCTTTATTATAGGGTTTGACTCGTAAGACATGCTTGGTTTACTTGAAATCTTAATTTTTTCTAGATGGATTATACATACTAACGAGCAATGTCAAAACTAAAACACTTAGAAGAATCTAATATATTAAAAGTTTCATAGCCAAAATAGGTCTTACAACCATTGTCTGTAGACATGATTATATGTCAACATATAACATCTTGTTTTAATATGCTTTTAAATATTTTTAGTCTTTAGGAATACTATCGAGATTAAGAGAACAAGACCTAGAGATTTTTTTCCTACTTATTATTGGGCACTTATGTAGGACTAAAGAATCCAAATAACATTTTCTTGCTAGCTTTTTTTAGATGAGATCCTAGGTTGTTACAAATGGTATCAGAGAGGACCTGACCCATGGCCCATGTGGACTTTGTGAATGGTCTTAGATATACTTGCTTCATGAAATCAATTTGCAAATGCTCTTCCATGGACCGTTGTTCAGGAGCTTGTTGAGCAATCAAGCAGAATCACTATTGTGGTAGTTGAAGAGAAAGAAGGGCAGCAATTAAAGATGCAAAGGAGGTGAACTAAAGATTTCAACTGAAGGATGTTCTTTATTACGAATTGTGACTTGGGTCACTGAATCCGTTGTTGTTTTTGGTGATGTTAAGTCATTAAGCCTTGCGTAGTAATTGTCCAATGTCCTTTCGTTATAGGAGAATTGTTGTAATTTGCTCAATAGTGGATTAGACACAAAAAGGAAAGACACAATGGCCAGCCTTAGCTTATAGGAAGTAGGGGTGCAAATGAGCCGAGCAGCTTGCAAGCTGCTCGAGCTCGACTCGGGTCCAAGCTCGACTTGAATCGACCTTTGACGAGCTCGAGGAGCTCAAACAGTGTTTCGAGTTGAGCTCGAGTAGCAAAATACTTGGCTCGAAGGCTCACGAGCATAGTTGAGTATATGTATATTTTTAATAGTATTATATTTTATTTGTAATATGTTATTAATTCAATATTTTAAAATATAATATTTTGTTATATTTTGTTTTAACAATATTTTTATTTAATTATGATGAAGGCTCGAATTCGAGCTTGAACTAGAGTTCGAGTATGTTTTGGTCAAGGTCCGCCGTACCGGTCCGGCTCGGCGTACCGGTCGCCGGCCGGACCGGTACGGTACCGGCCGGGCTCCGCGAGCCAGACTTTTTTTTTTTAATGTTGTCTCTGTTGGATCTTAAATTAAATGAAAATTGATGTTTTTTTATTACTTTTTTCATGATTTTTGATATTTTCATATTTAAATTTAGGGTTGAAATTTGAAACATATATGATGCATCATTGCATGTTATGTTTTCCTCCCGTTCGAAATGATAAAATCATACACATAAAATATCTTCGAATTAAGATACAATCATTTACATTTAAAGTACTCTAGGATATCTAAAATCGGGACGAGTGCCGATGGCTCTCGTAGATATCTGGATCATAAGTATAATCAGGAGGAGGCAAATCAACCCAATCAGAAGGAACACGCGCCAGGTTATAAAAACTGTCGGATCTCTCGCTCACGCTCTGGCTCTGAGAGGTGTCCTCTGATTGTGTAGGGGCCCATCCAAATATGGCGGAAGCAAAATCCAATGCACCATATCCGTATTCGTCAGGCTGAGGCTGTGGATAATAGAATCCGTATCCGTATGTCCTCGGATCTGCAGTCGTATCCTGTCTTCCTGAACGACCTCGAGGAGCCCGTCTTCTATATCCAATAATATCCTCACGATCTCTATCAGGTGGTCGACCGTGGTCCGTATCCTGTGTAGCACCCATAAATTGAGACTCACCGGTGAAATAAAGACCACCCTCCGGCTGTGTCTCATGAGTACCATACTGTCCTCCGCTCCCTCCATGGCTAGAAGATCCATCACCACCAGAACCTTCATCGCTGCCAGTCCAAGTCTCTTCCTCGACACTCTCCATTGGGATTCTTTGTTTTCCTTTCCTGGCCCTCTCTGTCTGGCTCCCCTGTGCCTGTGGCTGATCAGCTCTGGGAGTGCGTGGAATATTGCGCTCAGCCCATTGCTCTGGATCGACCCCAGCTTCGGTGGCTATGAAGGTAGCTGGTCGTGGAGGCGATCCTGGCTCGTCAAGCTCGGGCTCCTGCTGCTGGCCTACAAGCCAGCCGAGTAGTGGATCATCGTCATCAGCGGTGAAGGACCCGTAAATCGGATCTGTATACTTGAGCTCCACTTCCTCCTGGATGCACTTTAGCCTCAACCGCAAATTGTAATGCACATAAACAAGGTCGTTGAGGCGCTTTTGCGTCAAACGGTTTCTTTGTTTGCTGTGGATAAGGGCGAAGGTGGACCAATTGCGCTCACATCCACTAGAGGAGACTGTTTGGGAGAGGATCCGGATAGCTATCCGCTTTAGATTTCTCGCGGATCCGCCAAAATGCACCCACCATTCAGCTGCAAAAATATTTATGAAGATTACATATATGATAGTTCCATAATAGTAACTAAGTAACACCAGGTGAATGTTTTGCTGATGTGTCACGTACCTGGATTCATATTGTGTTTGCTGACGACAGCCGCTCGTTGGCCAAAACTGTAGCTGCCCTCTCTAAATAATTTGCTCTGTGAAAAATAAGCATAAGAAAACCATGTTAATAATTGAAGATGCTGATATACTTACACATGCTAGTAATTACTAAATCATAATTACCTCTTCAAGACATAGGGCCGCTTTTTCTGGATCTGCCTCCATCTTGTAAATCACATTACGCAAAGCATCCAGAAGTGTTTCATCCATACCAATTCCATCTATGCTGTACTGAAACCGGGGGTTTAGGTAGTATGCTGCACATATACGAGACTATCTTAGCATAATTATATAATTATATCCATCACTATAATTGTCACTATAATTATATCTTAGTTTACCTGCTAGATGTAATTCCGTACCCATTTGCGCTCCCCACCGTTGCTCAATGATGTTGATGTATGACCGGCCATGTGCTGGATCTGCCTCCATAATCTGATCCTTTGCCTTGACCATCATGTGATACAAAAACCCCATCTGGGGGTAGATCTCGCTATCTACGGCCCGCAGCACTTCATATAATGGTTTGATAGCCTTGACTATTGTAGTAGCCCGCTGCCAGAATGGCTGTCTCGTCACCAAGTCTTCTATCTTGCTTCCTTCAGTGCCGGCATAAGAATATCTACTATCATACCACTCGGGACTGGCAAACATCTGACGTAGGGCTCCTCTCTTCTCGAGTATGCTATCAAGTGCGATGAAGTTGGTAGCAAACCGTGTGACTCCTGGTCTCAGAATCTCTCCCCCTGCATACTTTCTCATCAATGAAAGAACCCAGTTATGGTTATAAATATACCTCGTAATGCGTTGGGCTGTCTCCACCGTTTGTTGCACCCTACGGATCTTTCCAATGTCCATCAACATAAGATCGATACAATGTGCAGCACATGGGGTCCAGAAAATATGTGGCCGCCGCTCCATCAAGACCTGCCCGGCAGCCTTATATTGCGGCCCATTATCAGTGACGACCTGCACGACATTCTCCTCTCCTACCAGATCAA
Source organism: Phoenix dactylifera (assembly GCF_009389715.1). NCBI lineage: Eukaryota > Viridiplantae > Streptophyta > Magnoliopsida > Arecales > Arecaceae > Phoenix > Phoenix dactylifera. Next base: position 95,991 of record NW_024068481.1, on the reverse strand, counting down.
TCACATCCTCCATAAGTTTCAGCATGTACGAGGTGTTGTGCACAGAAGCCGAAGTATCAATCGACTTGTGGAAGAAGGTCTTAGCATCACAGTATATCAGGAAGTTGATGATGCTCCGCCTGGTCGGACCGGTCCAACCATCGCACATGATGGTTAGTCCATATATGGGCCACTTGCTCTTGTAGGAGTCAATCCAATTCTCCAGCTCCTCCTTATTGTTGTCAAGAAGCTCACCGTATATATCCTTCGGGCCTGGAGGAGCTACACCGGGACCGGCAGCTTGTATGGCGGCAATGGCAGACCTGTAGTATGTATTGTCTGCCACATTCGCTGGGATGTGGCTGAAGTGAAACCAGGATCCAATAGCTCGCCACATAGTTTTCTTCTTATCCTTCATCCACATTGTGTCTACCCTCTGCTGCCTTGAATCTCTACTGGGGAGAGCATGCGGATCTACATCATGAATTGTCGCTCCTTCTGCAACTCCTCTAGATGACTTCTTTCGGCTACCAAAACCACCCAGCATAGATGCAATCCGGCCACGTTCTTTGCCGACGCCCTCCCTTACTGAAGTTGTCCTCAAGAACTCTGGATCTTGTCTAGTGCTTCGAGAACCGCCGCCCGACTCGTATGCAGAGGGCCCAAATCGAGCCCTATGCCTGGCCACCTCCTCCTGCTGCCACTGATCATCCAGGCTTGCATGCATGGCCGCCTGAATATCTGCCTCCTCCTCATCTAGATCCTCGACCTCCTCTGGCTCCCTTGAGTGATAGGAAGGTGGCTCTGCCGCTTGGCGATTGACCTCCGCCCTCTTCTTGGAAGCCATCTCCTTCGCTTCTTTGGCCTCAGCAAGATTCTGCCTCATCAGCACACGAATCTCGTTAGGACAATTTCGGCACGTAGCAACCTCACCGGAATTTCCGGCTAAGTGTTGCTTCAACCTGGTTACCCCTCCTCCCTTGAAAATCTTGTCGCAAAACTTGCATTGAAACTGGTGTCGTTGCCCCTCACTTCCAAGTCTTCGCCCATAAGACCAGCCAATATTACGCTTTGCAGGGTTCGTTTTTCTTGATGGCTCCATTTCTATCATAAAAGGACAACTTATCAAAAAATTAAGCTAATAAAGTAAATTTTTGCATTATCTTATTATTTAAGTAATTTATAAACTATTTTTTTTAAGTAAATTATTAACAAAATTAATGAAATAATATAGGATAAAAAAACCGCACCTTAAATAGTCTCCGCTGGATTTTTTGGGCAGGACCTCCTCCTCGCTATCTCTCAAATCTTTCCGTCTCCGCACCTTAAATAGAACCTCTCAAGTCTCAACCTCAAATTGTTTGGGAAAGAAGTGAGCCTCGTTCGGTTTTTATAACCGAACGAGAGGCTTAAGATCGTGCTGTTAATCCCAGATTAACAGAAAATCCCAGCTTAATATCGTTAAATTGGTACGGAAAGAAGTGGCCGGTCGGCCACTTCCTTGGTTTTTAATGGGAAGGAGTGGCCTCCGGCCACTCCTTTTCCCATTAAAAAAGGGAAAAAGCTGTGGCCTGTCGGCCACAGCAATTTTTTATTTTTTTTTTTCTTTGAAAGAAGTGGCCGGTTGGCCACTTCCTTCTTAAAACCACGCGCGCCGCGTGGTTTTTGAAACCACGCGCCGCGGTGGTTTTGGGAACCACAGCGCCTCGCTGTGGTTCCCCAAAAAAAAAAAAAAAAAAAGTGAAAGAAGTGGCCCACGGGCCACTTCTCCCTTAAAACCACGCGTGTTGAAACCACGCGCCGCGCGTGGTTTTTGAAACCACAGCGCGAAGCTGTGGTTTCTTAAAAAAAAAAAAAAACACCCGGTACGAGTCCCGTACCGGCCGGTACGGGGTCCGTACCGGCCGGTATATACCGGTTTTCATCTGTCTCCGGTACCGGTCAAGCACCGGACCGGTTTGTACCGGCCCGTACCGGCCGGTACGGACCGGTACGGCTTTCCTTGGTTTTGGTTGATATTCGAGTCGAGTCAAGTCGATCTCTAGTGGTGCTTTTTTTAATCGGGTCGAGCTCGAGCTTGGATATTAATGCTCGATCAATCTCGAGTTGAGTTTTGAGCCCAATTATTTTGAATCGAGTCGAGTTGGAGCTTCTAACTACTCAACTCAATTTGGCTCGGCTCAATTGCACCCCTAATAGGAAGTATATAGAGGGTCACAAGGCGTTGACTACTGTTAATTTAGGGGCAAAATTGCCAGTTACAACATTAGTTACTTAAAAAATCAAAAGAACTGGTAAGTTCTAGCTATGGAAGTCAACAACAGGAGTCTTATGATAATTGCTGGAATAATGTTCGTATCAAATTGCAAATAGCAATAAGAGAGGATATCGAGCAAAAGATAAAGAAGGGAGTTATGCGCTTATGTAATTTTCTTGATTGTTTCTTTGAACAGCAGCACTTAATTGCCAGTCTTTCACTTCTACCTGTTATCTGTATCATTAGATGATAAGGCAGTCTGAATACCTTTCATGGCCTTTTGGCTAAGATCAAGATAAGGCTATCTGAAGTTACCGGAGGTGTTATTCACCTGATAAATTGGGCCATGAGTCAAGAAGAGAGAGACTGTGGGTAGTCTCATCTACATATTGTCCAAACAAGTTGATGCCCTGTGGAATGTTCTGGCTAGTATTATAAAGTTTTTGAATTAGAATGGAGGTGTGATATTGTACAAAACCCTTCTCAGTTCTGATTCTTGAGACCTGTTGAATCATGTAACATGAACCATGCTTTGGCAAGTGCTATGTTGCAGCCTGCTGTAAAACCTGGTGTTAACAGAAATCAGAAGCTTCCAAGAGTTTCTAGGAAAGAATGTGAGTACATTACTATCCATGCTGCTATTTTGAGAAAATAAAATGAAGAGATAAAGCATGGGTTCAACTGGCTCTTAGATCATAATCAATAATATGGACTCTAAATTTGAATGGGCCACCATGTAATTAATAACTCTGGGTTCAGTACTTATCACTTATCAGTATACATGTATCCATATATATTTCTACTAGCCTTAAAGGATTTTGAACGTTATATGTGATATAATTATCTGGAACTGATGATGTATGAATGGAATACTATATTTCTCTCATGTTTGAGGAAGCAAGTTGTCTCTTCAATGTATCAGGAAGTTCTGTATGTGGAAAATAAGCTATAGTAAGACAGCTATTTCCATTCATATAATTTGAATTATCATTTTTTCTTTGTTCTATTATTATTAGACATTGACATTTATGAAAGTTGTAGACCTTAAATAAAAATAGATTATGAAAAGGATCAATGAGTATCACCCCAAGTAATTTGTTTGAAACAATTAATTTGTGGTAAACATTTTAATTATTGTCCATGAATAGTGAGAATTTACCATTCATTTTAGTGGCAGCTGCATCCAATGCTATGCTTTCAATTTCTTTTACTGCGTATAAAGTTTTCTTTAATGTTTAAATGTCCATATGATACTCTGATCTATCCAGAATTTCTATATCCTCAGTGATTTTCACGTTATTTTGCTTTCAAGTCTGACTGTCTTGAGTTTTAGAACCTTGAATTTTAATATTTTTGGTTGTTACTATATTATAGTTCAGCCATTTACTTTTCCTTGATTAAATTCCTGATGCTCATTAGAATTTCTTGTAGTCTGGACACTGAAATCTTACTGTGGCAGATAACATATACTAAACTCTGTTGTTTATCATTTTCTATGAACCAGGCTGTAGACTTTGTAGCTGTTTCAACATCTTTATTAGAAGCATTACCAACAGTAAAATCATCGGCTGGAGAAAGTAAGATGGTTCTACTTTCAGCAAAATATTCGTCAGGTGCTTTTGATGTTTTGCATATGGAGTGCACATTTGTGAAGCTCCCGGTCCAATCTGGTTTTTGGAGAAACATGTTTTTGGGGCTTTTGTCTTTTAATAGTGATGGTTCTTACTGCTAAAGCAACATTACCTTCATTATATTTTTGCGGACATGTTTTTGGTTTCTTATTCATGTGTTTATGCTTCTTCTAACTTTCGTTCAATGAGTGTTCAGAACCAGCTGACAATGATGTAACTGTGGATGAAGAGTTCAGAGAAACTTTAAATGCTGATTTGGGAAGGCAGATATGCACTGCAATAGATTCATGCCTTCTTCAGCATTTGGTATGCTAAATCTTTATTGATCTTTTTAACCAATCACTTGAAGGGCCCATTTCTCTATGCATATGTGGATTACTGTCTCTTTCTGGAGCTGAAATATACATTGTGAACAGGTGAATGCTTTGTTTGGAGATACATTACACACTGGTATTTCTGGTAGGGATGAGCTGTCCAACGGGGAAGTGGAAGCTATAGGTGCTGTCTGTGCATTCCTTCATGTTACATTCAGTACTCTGCCTCTTGAACTTGTGATGACTGGACTAGCTTACAGAACTGAGCTTGTTCCTGTACTTTGGAATTTTATAAAAAGATGCCATGAGAATCAAAGATGGCCAATATTTTCCAAGCAAACAGTGCATCTACCTGGGGATACTCCAGGTTGGCTGTTGCCTCTGGCTGTTTTCTGTCCTGTATACAAGTAAGGCTACCTATTTGATATTGATATTGCTAAAACTATTTGTCTCTAACTTTCTGTGTTCTTCATTTGCTTCCCCCTCCCCTTTATGGTTTTGCTATCATTTCATTAAAGTTTTAAAAACAAACCGAAAAGTTCGCCGGTTAAGAAAGCTTCAATATATCATCATAACTAGCACATTGCTCTATGATCCATTAGGCATATGCTGATGATTGTCGATAATGAGGAGTTCTATGAGCAGGAGAAACCACTCTCATTGAGCGATACTAGATGCTTAATTATAATTCTAAAGCAGGTAATTTGTAATTTAAATCTTCACAATTGATATAGCATATGATGACTGGTTCAATTCAGTGAGTCAACTGTAATTAAAAATTATGGTGCGCATCTTGTTCTTTATATAAGAGATCCATATTTAAATGAAATATATTTTTACAAGGATGATCTCTTCCACAGGCCCTATGGCAGCTTCTCTGGACAATACCTACACATGCCTCTTCTCAAAAAATTTCCAGCAGTCTGTCCTCCAGCCATAAGAAGCTTTCTGTGGAAAGTATCCAAAATAGATCCAGGGATGTAATATCCAAACTTCTGAGCCAGGTACAAGAAACTGCTGCAAATTTACTTTTTTTTTTTAATTGATGCACTATGATTTACTTCCAATCATGGATGGAAGTGCTGGTGCTTAGTGTCTGGTACCAGCCATACCCTGCTATAATGGTAAAGTACCAGCACCCCTATGCCCCTCTGAATTGTACTGCATCAACACATGGTGGGACATCTCAGTTCTACTGTGTCTCAAACTCTCAGTGTATTCCTGTACTGTGCCAGTACAGGTACTTTAAACCTTGATCCAGCTGTGTCATCTTTTTTTTTTTTTTTAACATGTATTAGTTTATTTTCTCTGACATCAACCAAAGGCGACCACTTCTATATATTCTTACAATTAGAGTTAGATAATGTCTTTTGCTTTCTCTTTTATTTCTATAAAACAAATTTGGTGTAAGCTGATTTCTTCTCAAAAAAGAAAGGTGTAGCCTGGAAAATTTATAGCTTCTGCAATGGCAGCATGGAAAAGTGATGACATATTTGAACCGATATTGTTCATCATATATATATGAGCAAACACAAGTCATGAAAATGGGATGACTTGTTGGCCAGACTTGACATTGTCCAAACCTTAATTGCGGCAACAATCTGGATACCAAGCTGATGATTTGGTTGGGCCCTAGATTTTGACATGTCCATTTCTGTGTCTAGTTCTTGGTCGATTATAATTTGACCGGGCACTAGCAAAATTGATCCATATGAGAAGCTTTATTTAAATCTGTAACTTGTAATAATTTATTGTAAATCAACCTTAAAAGTGTATACTTTGAAATTATGTAATTCACAAATAGTTGTAGCGTCAAATTTCTTTTCCCAGTAATTACTGTATAGTTGAAACTTTATGTTTTTGTTGCATTGATCTAAATAAGGTCGGTTATGAGCCATATCTATTGTATTTATCCTGGCATATCAGGTATATACCAATTCAATATCTGTTCTGTATGCACCCTCACCCACTTTTGAGTATGGGACTGTTGGTAGGCTTACTATTTATCTTTATCAGTGGCATGTGTTGTTACAGATTCATTCTATATCAAGCTTTGTCTTCTTAGTGTCTAATGTCATGGTTTTTATTTAACAGTATATTACGTAGGATAATCAGTACTTTCTAAGACCATTTACGTTCTGTTCTGTACTGGCTGTTCAAAGTGCTTCTCTATTTCTTTCTGGATGGAAAAAATAATTGATACTTGCCTTTATTTTCAGTCATTTTAAAAAGTATGGGTTTTACATCACTAGATAAAGATGCCTTTTCTTCCCTAAAAGAAATATGTACTTCTTTCTTCAGTTGCAAGATTGGAATAACAGAAGGCCATTTGCACCTGGTATTGATTTCCATTCTCAAGAAGCAATGAGTGAAACTTTTGTTTCTCAAGTAAATAACTTCCCTAGTTTTTTCCCCTAAAAAATTGTATGTCTATGCATATGAATGTTTGACAGTTATTTAGTTTTGCAGGCCATACTTGGAAATACTCGAGCATCTGAAATATTGAAACAAGCTCCATTCTTGGTGCCATTTACAAGCAGGGTCAGAATATTTACTGTATGTATTTATTGCTCAGCATTTCCAAAGTTCAAATTTCATTCTCTTTAACTTACAGATCATACATTTGTTTGAGTGATTCCAAGAATATTGCACTGACGACCTCCCTAGAAAATCCAGGATATTTTGATTTCCTGGATGTATGATTCTATGTTCCTGGAGTGCATGTTGCCGCACTGTCTTTATGATTAATTTTGTCACTTTCATGCATCAGTCAATGCTAGCAGCTTCTAAGGAAAGATATGGACCTCATCGTGCATTACCGAGAAATCAATTCAAAATAAGAAGAAGCCGAATTCTTGAAGATGCTTTCAATCAGTTGAGTATGCTGTCTGAGGAAGATCTTCGAGGACCGGTACTGTTCCCCCCTTAAGCAACAATTAATTGTTTTTGTTGAATCTACTATGGATGTGATGTTTTTTCAATATTTTGATGCCTGCAGATTCGAGTAACTTTTGTCAATGAATTTGGGGTAGAGGAGGCTGGAATTGATGGGGGTGGGATTTTTAAAGATTTTATGGAGAACATTACGCAAACAGCTTTTGATGTGCAGTATGGGCTGTTTAAGGTTTGTAATTCTATGCACAGATTTGTGACACTCTTTTGGTGTATTTATTTGCAATATGGTTCATCACAAGTGTAGACTAGTGATAAAGAAGGTCTTATATCACGTAGAAGTTTCCTTCCTTTATGAACAAGAACTGATCTGATTTGTACATCTACCAAGATACACCAAGCAATTCTGTCTTATCTTCACAATTTTGTGTAGCTTTCCAAGGCTGGATGAGATCCTTGAATTTCAATAACCCATGTTCATGTCCATTTTCTTACTATAATAACTGCATTTTCTTAAAGTGAAGTAAAATGCCAAGTGGTTTTTGATAAAAATCTACTTATCTACTGATTTTGCATGAACAGGTTGGCTTTTTTATGCAATATGACACATATTTAGGGGTTTTCCCAACAATTTTGTCTTTCAATCTAAGTCAGAACCAGGCACTTGTTTAAGTAAAAGTGATATGTGACATTTAGAATATATGTATCGGATGTTTGATAAATATGTATCGGGCATTTCTTGTGCATCACCTACTTCGTTCCTAGATACAGGCAAAATCAATAATGAAGTGCTTATTTTGTACAAAATTCACAAATAAGTAGGTATCTTTTTAGAAGAAATAAGATTGTCTTCTGTCCTAGTCAAGTCCTATCATAGTTCATCTGCGATGTATTTATATTATGGAGCAATTAGAATTATTACCTAACAATTTCCTTGGATCTTTAATGGGAAAATGTTTTCAGGTGAACAAAATATACATGGTATCTGTTGCTTATATTTTTCTTTGACACCCAAAATTAGATGTTTTTTTAAATTCTTTGGTGAAAGGAAAAAGCAAGATGTACTATTGTGATATAGAGCTTGTTTAGATTTATAGACCTTTTAATTCTAGGTAGTAAAAAGTGCTAAAGAGAAGTTGGGTATAACTAAGTGCTAGATGGTTGTTAGAACCAAGGTTCGTAATCTTGGTACGGATCCTGTATTGGTACCATCTTGGTACAGTGTCGGTTCGATGTGTCCTGATATTTGAGACGTCCCTTGTACCGCATATTGCTTTGGCTCTGGTATGGTATGTCTACCATGCACTGGTATGGCGTACCATGGTTAGAACATTTTTCTTACTAAAACTGGGAATTTTTGAAACATCAAACTTCAGCAAATAATAGCAGAAGTGTATGAATTTATAAGGATAACGAGAAGTTTATAAGTAATAAACTTGAATTTAGAAAGCAAAAAACTAATCTGGTAATAACAACGAGTTATACGCACTTTCTGATCTTCAATAATTATTTAATCAGCAGAAAAAGTACAAATTAATGCTTGTCAAATTAGTGTTATGAAAACAAAACCATTGAGAGTATTAGATATTTTCTTTGAATGGTGCTTCCCTTTGTATTAAGAGTAATGCTTAGTGTAACCCAGCACGTATCCCAACTGGGTTTTTCGTGAACTGTAGGGGTAAAATGGGTATTAAGGCTCCTCCTAAACCACCTAACCATCCTGCATGAAGCACGAAATCTGGTTTGGCACTCATTCCTGCTATGCACCGGGGTACACCTTGCAGTACTCTTGTATTAATATATTTTAAATAATGTTTCGCTAAGTCATAGTGGTCTTCTATTAAATATGGTGACTTGCTTCTTTTTTCAGTTGTAAATGCATTCAGTCAGTCATTTGAACTCAAGAATGTTTCAGCTGAAACCTCTTGTTTTTACCATATAGACTTGTCTTATGGGACCATTTTTGAATATCTCCTAATGTATCTAATTTATTGCTGCATCATAATTGTGATCTACAATCACAACTTCTATACTCGTGATTGCAAGGACTTCTGAGTTCTGATCACGATGGCTAAAGAAGTTTGAGGTAGTTTTCTGTTTCGTTGAGATTGCCAATGAATTTGTTTAACAATTCATGATGTTAAATGCACTATCTTACTAAGATGATTAAACATATTAGCATGCAGATGATTTCGCATTGAGTAGATGAATATTTAACTCATTTTGTTTCTTTCCTCCTATGTTACTACCCTAACTTCTTGTTCTTAACCTCTATTCTCTTGCTGCTTTCTTTAGGAAACGGCCGATCATCTTCTGTATCCAAACCCTGGATCAGGACTGATTCATGAACAACATCTTCAATTTTTCCATTTTCTTGGAAGTCTTCTTGGAAAGGTATTCTTTTAGATATTTTGTGCCAGTTTTTGCATGTGGTAGAAATATGTATTGTGCATTTGTATGCAAACTGCTTGAGGTACAGCATGCGATCTTACATGCTTTTGACTTGTCAATGTTGGCTAGATTGTATGTTTGTCCTTAGCATTATTTTGTCAGGACATGTTTTCAGTTTTTTCTAAATTAAATAAATCCATTATCTCTTGTACAATGATTCCATTGATTTTTTAAGTAAACTGTTAGTGACACAAATGGATGTAAAATCATGTTCTGATTAGTTGATAATGCAAAAGGTTACTTGTTATGATCTTGATGTGAAGAGATGGCAGAGAATGTATGGATTGTACTATCAATGAATGGGCTCTAAAAGGAACTGGAGCTCTGTAAATTTTATTATTTAACTGGACTTGTTTAGTTGCTTCTGGATTTTTGTCTCCTATTGCAATTGGGATTTAGCTCTCAGAACTGAATAAAGACAAGTTAACAAGTCAATGCGCTCATGGAGACTCACCATAAGGAAAACATTTTTTTTTTTTTTTTAAATACATGAGATACAAATTGTCAGCATACTGTATCTTCAAGAACTTGATTCCTTTCGTCTTGCCAGTTCATCAATAATTAAAAGTTATATCTTAATGATTCTAGGCTGTCTAACTCCCAAAATTATTTTAGGTCACTTGGGTCGAGGCAAGGCACAAGCGAAGCTCACTCAAGTGCCTTGCCTGGGTCCAGGAAAAGCCCCTTAAGAGGCTTACAAATAGGTGCAAAGGCACAAGCCTCAGTGAAGTCCTAGGGTGTCAAAAAAATGCGCCTTGCTTAAATAGAGGTTATTTTATTAATTTGAACTTCAGGAACATATCTCAGCTGCTGATGAATTGATTAGGTGACTTCAATTAGGGAGAGTGGGGAACTCAAGAGGCAGCTCTAGGGTTTGGTGTGGCAACTTCTCCTCTCTCCAGATGCCAGCAGCTTCTCTCCAGCTTCAGCTCTGGCAGCATCAAGCAACTTCTTTGTTGTCCCTTTCTTCTTCTCCTCCTCCTCCTTCTCAGCAGCAGCAGTGCCTTTTATTTTCTTCTGCTCAGCAGCAGCAGCTGTTTTTGTGTGACGTCAGAGCAGGGACTTGGTTCTTCTTCATCTTCACACACACATTTAACACACCAGATATATATGTCTCTATGTATGTACTTTTTCTATGTGCCTCACTTTCAAATTGATCTGACGAAAGTTGATTAGTTTCAACCAGAACCTGAATCCTTTTTCTTCTTCTTCACACACACATATAACAAGGAAGATATATATATATATGCATGTGTTTTTTTTTTTTTTTTGGGGGGGGGGGGTGGCGGAGGGAGGGGGAGGCCTCACTTTCAAATTGATATGACCAAAGTCGATTTGTTTCATCCAGGACCTTGAACCTTGTTCTATTTGAGATGAATATAATGCATACATATATGTATTCTTTTTCTTCTCCTCCTTCTACTTCGTCTTCTTGATCATCATCATCATCACACACACACCCCTAACACACCATAATTTTTGTTTGTGTATGTGTTTTTTTATGCCTCACTTTCAAATCGATCGGACCAAAGTTGGTTTGTTCCAACTAGAATCTTGAACCTTGTTCTATTGGAGATGACTCGAATTTATAATCTAGCGAAAGTTAAGTCTCATGGCGCTAATGCTAAAGCTCCTTTTTACCATGCAAGATCCTCTATGCATCTTCCCTTTTTAACTCTTAGTGTGGGTAACTTGGGCAAAATATGTATTTGCTCTCTATTCAATGGCAAATTATGAACTGTTTCTCTTTTTAGTTCCCTCCATTCTATTATTTTTTTATGTTATCCTTTTTGTTTGCAGAAGTTGGGATGCTTGGTTCGGTTGTATTTCTAAGCTTATTAAGCTTAGAGCATACTTTGATGCTTGTTTGTTATTCTTACAGGCAATGTATGAAGGGATTCTTGTTGACATACCATTTGCAACATTCTTCTTGAGCAAATTCAAACGCAAGTAAGGTTGCACATGCTTCAAATTTACATGTATTTCTAGTCCATCTCTTGTTTTTTTCTTAAGGATTTTCTTTTTCTTAAATAAACGAAGTTCTGTATAAGGTTTAGTTTATTTATTTACTAGGATTATCCGTTTAAGGAATTTATTTGTCTATTGGTCCATGTCAAGATATATGGTTACTAAGTTTCACTAATTCTATTTTATTCATAATCAGAAGTAAAAAAAATTATGTAGCATATGTTCTAACATGGGAATCACAGTACAGTCTATCCAATGCAAGGTTTGTATCATTACATATTAACATATCTAAGGTACATGGTGTTGTAGTTTTCATTTCAAAGACCTTAAAAGATATAGCTAACCTGATCCTGCTGCATCTAGCTAAGTTATCAAATCATGGGTGCAATTGACATGGGACTGGGTTCAAGCTTAAACCAGTACATTTTGTCAGATCCTATTCCAATTTTGATAGTTTTATTAAGGTATTTTTAGAAAATAAAAAAGAATAAATTTTGAAATAAAATTTTAGACAACAATATTCAGAATGATACTGAACCTTATCTGTTGATTATTGCTTCAACGTATGGTCTCAGTGGTGTTGGTTTAGATAACAAAAAGGAAATTATAAAGTACGTGTATCCTTCTTGATTTTTTTTTATGGTACTAATTAAGAAGCATTTGACACACTCTGAAGTAATTAAATCAACTGATGGAGTCATGATATTTTTTTATGTAAATATATTGTTTGGAATATTTTATTGACAGCTGTTGCCTGCATAATATTTTAGCTTGTCATTTTGGTTGTATGTTTGTTATTTCATAATCCCCTTTAAAACTAATATTTGCCAATTTCAATTAGGCACAACTACTTGCATGACTTGCCTTCACTTGATCAAGAATTGTATCGGCATCTTCTCTTTTTAAAGGTAAAAATTTTCTGTCTAGTGGCCTTTTACTTAATTTTTGATGGGTATATTATTTTTCATTTATATTTGAATTTAAACCACAGATCAATGTTTCAAGTTATATGCCTTCATGTTAAAGATGTCAGACTTTAATATTGACTTCATTGTTATATTGGGACTTGATTCCAATTTGATATCTTAGTGAGGATTCGCCACTTCATTCCTTTATAGAGGATGACTTTATGTGGTTGAGTTGTGCATCAAAAGGTAATTATAAGAAAAACTTGAACATATATGTATGAAGAATGTTATATTGTGATATTTCATATTTTGATCTTTAATTTTTTTATAAGATAAATCCTTTTCTCTTTGCTAAAAAACAAAAGACGTATATATTTTATTTTATGCTTTATGATATTTTAGAACTTTTATTATTATTTTTTTTAATATTAATAACTTTTATGTGCTCCTACATCTGTACATAAATTTTTTACAAGCTTTTTAAAAAATAGATACTTAATGTTTGCTTTGTATTTATGCTGGAGTTAAGGAGTAAAATTTATTGATATATTTATATTTATATTTTAAATAATTTTGATTTTAGTGTTTTAATGAAAAAACCTGTTGGACCATTGACGTGGATCTTGATCAAATCAGTCTCTATGTAGGTTTAATAACTATGCCTTAGACCCTTAGTTACGTGCAATGGATAGTGGTTTCTATTCCTGTCCTTTATGATTTATATAACTAATGTTAGTTTTCATTATTGAATTTTACAAAAAATATGCTTTATTTGTCTGAATAACATTCAACTTATATACATATTTGGATAGGAAAATACGAATATAACTAAAATAAGCAATCTCGGTATCAGTTACCAAGTTGGTACGGTATCATACTATACCATATCGACGCATGGTACACGAAAGTGTATTAGTACCTATTCATTGTTTTTTCTGGTTATTATGTTATTTTAAGATTGTTTTGATATTATTTTCTTTTATATTGTTCTGGGAGACCATATGATTGCTTGATGGATGCAATTGTAATAAGTAAAAATAGATAATTCTCAGTTTTGGCTTGAAAATACAAATATCAGATATATTTGAATTACAAAACATATACTAACATTGAGTCCCTTATGGAGTTTCCATGCTGATAGTAGATGTTGGGATCTTTTTCATGATTGAAGCCAATACACAACATAGCATGAAATTGTTCCAAATTACAAAATTTTGGCATGATTTTTTCTTATTTGACCATATTTGGCCTATTTTAGGCATAAAAAGAATGAAAAGGAGGGGGATTATACCTCTTGGTCTGGATTGGGGCTCAAAACTGCAAAAAATCTCTTCGCCACCGATTTTCCTCACCATCCTACCCTTCCCTTCATGTTCTTAGGAGAAAAGAAAGCAGAAAGGCTAAGATGTCTTATCAATTTGTACTCATGGGAGCGCTTAGAACTAATTGGAACTAAGCAGAACTAGGTGGTTCCATTCGGTTTTAGCCGATCTGGACCGAATCTTGAACCAAAGTAGCAAATCCACCTGTTTTAGCACTGATTTAGCTTCGTACACCCTGAACTGGGCAGTTCGGGTCGATTTTGCAAAACTTCGCTATAACTAATATGGATATTAATTTTGGTATTCATTTAATATCCCCATCCATGTTCGTATTCGTTGAGAAGATATGGATATACCATAGTATCTGATCTGTTTTCCACCCTAGTTTGTTCTGCTACATGTATATCCATGTACATATGGTTGCATGCATATGCATATATATATACGTGTGTTTATATGTATATCATAGATTTGAGCATGTGATGTTATGGTGGTTGAAGGCCAACATACTTACTCTTTTATGAATTTATTATGCATGGGACGCTATCCAAGTAAGCCATTGTCATAATCTTCTCTGTGTATTCCCTGTCTGAAATCAATTACTGCTAGTGTAAAAGACATTTGTTTACATTTGAGCATGATTACTTCATGTTTCTTATGTTCGAAAGGTTTTGTTTAACTAATTATGTTTCCATTTATATTCACAAATTGTGGATTTTATGCACAGCATTATGAAGGTGATGTGTCAGAACTAGAACTATATTTTGTTATTGTAACCAATGAATATGGAGAACAAAGAGAGGAGGAGCTACTTCCTGGTGGGAAAGAGAAACGTGTTACTAATGATAATGTTATTCAGTTTATTCATCTTATTTCTAATCATCGACTGAATTATCAGGTACAATCGTCTATTGCAAGTTTCTTTTCTGCACATGTATTACAAAGGCTTATATGTTTTATTTTTTTGCTTCATTCCCATCTGCAGATTCGCCATCAAAGTTCACATTTTTTGCGGGGGTTTGAACAACTTATTCAGAAGGAGTGGATTGAAATGTTCGATGAACATGAAATTCAGGTAAAGTGGTCTGTGGACTCCGATTATTTGCAGATTTATGAGTACGTATGCTCCTTTATCTTTAACATCTGATAAGGTTCCTGGGGGGATTAAGGATTCATATTATTGATCCCGAATTGATAGGCTGAAACTTTTTTCTCTCTTGTCTGTGGGGACAATGACAAAAGTTCCAGATATAATACTGCTATTCTTTTGGTTGGTCCATATTATGGCTCCTTCTAGAGTTCACTTTGTGCATTATCTCCCTCAGACTGTCTTGTAAAAAAAAAGTTATGGTCTTTAATGTTTTTGTATAGCATCTTTTGATAGTTCCACAGATCACACAATTCCTCTGGTACTATACATGTCACAATTTTAGAAATGAGAGTTGTGTCCTATTATACCTATATATTATGTGTGTTTCTATCTGAACTATGTAATGTGTTTTTTAGTGTCATTTTAGTAGAATTCCTGAGGGGAATTAGTCTAGTAAACTCCTTAACATCGTTTGTTGTACCGCCCCGAACCGCCTGGTTTCAGGCGTATTGAGCCGTGCCGGGGATGGACTGGCACTGTTCCACCCCTCAGCTCAAGAAACTGGTGAGGGAGGGAGGGAGGGAGGGGGAGGGAGACGGAGGAAGGGTGGGAGAGAGAGGGAGGGGGAGGGAGACGGAGGAAGGGTGGGAGAGGGCTTCTGCCCTAGTTCCTCTGTTTCGGATGAAACAAGGGCCCCGAGGGGGTGGGGCTTTTTTTATTTTGCAATTTTTAAAGTAAAGTCGGCAGCTCCCTTAACCAGTTTATTTGCACTGACAAATAAGACTCATCTTAAATTGTAAGCTGGTTGCAAAACATTGTCAAAGATTGCTGATTTATAACTTGATGCATGGAGCTCTTCTTGTTGGGAAGGGCTCAGGTCTGTAGGTTTAGCATGCTCTCTAGTTCTTATCATTTAGTGGTGAAACTCTTCTTCTGAGCCATTTCTTAAGAATATCTGTCCACCATACATGTTTAGTAGGGATTTCTGAAAATGCTAAGGAATATAAAGTATATTTGTTGTCTGGCTTGTATCTTTATTTCTATTGATCAATAACTCATACATTTTGACTGTAAAGATATGGCTGGCCCATCTAACAATCTTTTCTTTAAATCAACTGGTGCATGCATGTTGCTGCTAATAATGATAGTCAGATTTCTGAGTGCACCGTATCTTCAGTTCATAGATATACTAATTTTAAAAAAATACTTTTTATCATAATTAAATCAACAACTTTGAGGATAAATTAAGCCTAAGAGTAATTATTTTTAGTGAATCACATTAGCAATGCTTAATTTTACCTAATGTATGGCTGCTGTAGGAATCAATTTACTCTTTTGCCAGCTGCATCATAGTTAATCTTGTCTGTAATATTTCTTCTGTCAACACCTTTACTGTTTATGTTATATAAGGAAATGAATTTACTGGTCTTATATTGATTTTCTTTTTAACAGCTTCTTATATCAGGCTCACTAGAAAGCATGGATATCGATGATCTGTGCTCCAATGCCCATTATAGTGGTGGCTATCATCCAGTAAGTTTTACGTCACTGAATATAATAATAACTGGTGATCTGTATTTTGGACTTGGTGATGAGAGCATGCTACTTTGGAAGGCTAAATGCCATTGTGCTTTATGTGTAATTATATTATGTTTTGCTTATGATCACTATGTCATGAGTTAGCAGATGTTATGATGACTCTACTTCAAAGGTGATGTGCCAGTTCTGACTTTTCAGCTAAATAACCTGCAACCTATGTTTCACAGATACTTCAAATTGATTGCCATGCTCATGTCTGATAGCATACTGGATATGATGCTTATTGTATATGATCCGGATATGTGCGGGTCGCTTATTTTTAACTATGTATTTTCAAATTTAAAAAAATCAGATACTTCCTAGACCTCCCCAAAGATGAGGGAAAGGGTACCTTTTGGCATTGGTGTTTTTTATTTTTGTTTTTGTTTCCCTCCAAATTAGTAGAATACTGCATGGAGATTGATGTTCACAATAGCATTTGTGCAAAACTTTTATTTTGCCATTCCTTGCATTTATTTTCACATTTTTTGAAGGCTATAGGTCTCTGTTACCAAAAAATCTAAAGGTTTTGCAAACAGTCTGAAAATAACATAAGTGTTTCGTCATACATATCTGCTTAGTCTAGTTTTGAAACAAAAACAGGAAACAAAAGCGATAGCAAGCAGGGCTATATTTTTAAAGTTTTTGATGCTCATGTTCTCATTGTAATAACCCATTATACTTTAAAAATGCTTTTTACATAGATATTAAAGAGAAAGACATGTATTTATTTACTATCATATCCCAGCCCTTTTTATCTTTTTTTTTCAAGATTTGGCATGTTAACCTATCAGTGCTGTGTCATATTCATATCATGTATCCATATCCATGCTTCATAGTCTGCATCCTAGTGTTCATTATTATGGTGGCTATTACCCAGCAGTGTGGTATTTCTCGTTTATCATTTGTTGCATAAGGCATATCCTTTGGAAGCTTGCAAAATTGTTATTACTTTCTTTTCCTATAAGAGAAGTTTGATTCAGTGTCCTATGGACACAGATGTGAGAATCAGTATCAGAGACATATCCAAGTGACCGACTTGACAAAAGGCAAAAAGAGGAGTTACTGGGACATGCTGGGGAAACAATATATTTAGTTTTTTAGGAACTTCTCGAATAATCAGATAAAAAGAGTGCAGTTGAAAAATTCTAACTAACCAATAATATTTTGGTTTTTCTATTTCAATCTTCAGAAAGCAATTGTGTTATCAATATAATATTCATAAAGATATATCATTAACAAACGGCACATGAAATTTGGAGATTACAGTATTGCAATATGGTGCAAAGTGGGGGGGGGGGGGGGAGATTTTTCAGATCGTGTGTAATGAGACTGATGAAGCTTTGGTAGCAACGACCTGACTCGGGACAACAAAGTTGCTTTGGCTCAATTTTTGTTTAGAATTGGATTGTTACACTCTTCATAGTGAAGGGAAGGTGCTCTCAACTAAAATGTTTGGGCTTTCCTCCATTTAGAATGTAAGCATACAAGTAGTTTATGTTTCATTCAAGAGCAAAACCAATGTTATGTTTTGCCAAATTAGCCATACCACCAAACCTACATACTTTTGATCCAAACTAATTACAAGTTGTAGCTAATAATGTTATGGACCAATTTTGCTTGCTGGTTTTCATGGGATAGCTTACACTGACAAAAATGTACTTGTTGAACACAGCTTAATTTGTTCAGGACCTCGTCATTATCAGTGAGCTGACCATTCAATCCAAGTCGATACCAAATAACTTCATATCATTAATCATATGAGGCTTCTGGACCACCAAGTAGACTGCCTTATGCATTGTTGGATGCCGATAAGTTATAATCATCCTGGCCAGACATCAAAACCTTGTCTGGTTTCCTTCCTCAATACTCAACTGAACCCCCATTTCTGTCTTTCCCACTTTCCTGATCTCTACTTTTGTGCTAGAACGTTATCCTATCACCTAACTATATTTGGTAGTCAATTTGTATCAAATTATCTGGTAATGTTGATATACTTGTTTATTGAGTTTGCATGTTATCTTGGTTTATAGTCATTATGGTTTTATATGCACTCAGTCGAGCACATTGAAGTTTGCTTTCTGTTACATGCATGACTTGTAATACAATATTCTCTATTTGATGACACCTACAAACAAGTGGAGACTAGGATCTAGCATGCTAAGGGTACTGGTTATGCTTTATTTAACTAGACCAGTACAAGTACTGTTGATTTTTCTTTTCGATTGATGGGCAAGAGTGAAATATAATGTGCTTCATAAGCATTCTGTTGTATGAATGTTTTTTCTTGCTTGGTGTAGTATTTGTATGCTGTTCAATGCTATCATTTTGACAGTGTTCACCTTTGCAGGATCACCATGTAATTCAGATGTTCTGGGAAGTCCTCAAAAGCTTTTCGTTGGAGTATCAGAAGAAATTTCTTAAGTGAGCCTTTTTCCCTATTTGATGCATGCACAAAACATTATTATCAAAAAAAAGATATATGCACACAACATTTGCGCATGGACAAGCCATGCATGTGCTCCAATATGTGCATGCACACGTACTGGCCTTGTTATGAGTTTTTCTTTTTTATATAATTAGTACATTTGTTTGTTCGTCATAGTTTTCCTGCAAGGCTTCCATTTTTCCGATTGTGTCCAAGTTTTTAACAGCAAGAAGATCGGATAAACTAAAAAAGGGTTTTATGGAATTCATTCAGGATTAGTAATATGGCTTAAATGTTTGTCCTCGATTCTTCACAGTTTAATGTCACATGCGGTTTATAAAGTAACAAAAGTTCAGGATTGTACAGTTAGTATAAGCAGTAAAAAGTTCATCTTAAGACAAGTAATGCATGTATCAGTTAGTAGCAACTAAATTTCTCGGTAAGAGTTCATATGCTCATGCCTCTTGATGAATAGCTCAAAATGTGGGTAAAATGGTATTCAGATATTTCATTTAGGTAATTATGGTTAGCAGGTATCATAAGAATTAGTTGATCTGCATCATGCTTTGATAAGTTCCTTGTAGAATTTTCCGATCTACTGGGATCAACTGCTCTTTCTCAAGCATTTTTCTGTTGGAAGGAAAGTAGAAATTTAAAGAGTGCCACTAAATATTTGATGAATATGCATTGTATTAGTCATAGTTATTAAAACCAGACTGGACTGGCCTGTTGGACCAGAAAACAGGCGAACTGGCTCCTTATTGGGTCCAGTTAGAGCAGTTCTTAAGTGTATGAGAGATCAGGAGATCAAATATCCACTTAAGCATTATTTTTTTAATTCTTTGATTTGTTAAGAGTCTGGTTTGCCCAATATTCCACATGGCCAGTTCTGGAAATGTAATTGACCTTTTGAAAACCGGATCGAACTGGATACTTTTTGTGAACACCGGTGACCTGGCCATGTGGAAAACTGGACTGGAAATGTAATTGACCTTTAGAAAACTGGGTTGAACTGGACAGTTTTTGTGAAAACTGGTGACCTGGCCATTTAGAAAAACTGTGTGAACCACTGGACTCTAAGAAATCAGAGAATTGGAAAACAAATGCTCGAGCAGAGATTCAATCTCCTAATCTCTAATACACTTGGGAACCACTCAGCCACTTAGACAGCATTTAATGCTGTAATATGGTAATTATATTATACTTATATGTGTGTGTTGTTAGATGAAGCTACTATAAATAGATTGTAATGTTTTCATAATCAAACCTTTTATATAAAAAATAAAATTAGTTTTCCTTCGGTGAAAAGTTAAAGTATACTTCATTTTATTTTCAGATATTCTCAGAATTTTGCTATTTATAATAATAAAAAATAATATATTCTGCATATTTCTACGTTATATATAATTTTTTAACATTTTTTTAGATTAGATGATTCATGATTATTTTCTATTTATTCTGCAATCAGAGAGTAGTCTAGATTGTAGATCCATGTGATCTAAAGAGTAGTATTTAAAGTAGATGATTTATTAAGTTATGCGTAATTTTCGTACGTTATATCTAACTTTTCTATATGGTAAAATCAGTCTAACCAATTGACTGGGTGATCAGACCAGTGAAATGGTGATCCTGCCCCATATCTGGGTAACTCTCCAGTCTGGGTTTAATAATATGGTATTAGTTCTTCTCTATTTTCTGATTGACCAATATGGTTTTGTTACATTTTTCAATATATGTACTGCTTCCTGCCAGTTACCTGCCTTTTAACTAGACATTCTGGAAATTATGTCCCATAAGGATACGTTACAACAGCTGTTTTTTGCTGACAATAGGCTGAACATTACATGCTATGTTTGGTTTCAAATTATCCAAGTTTATAAGTTTGTCAGCTTCAGCTTGCCTGCCATGATTGTTGGCAGATCATTTTAATCTTGATAAGCTACAACATTTTTTGTTGAAAATGTTGCAGGTTTGTGACCGGATGTTCTCGCGGACCACTTCTTGGATTTAAGCATCTTGAACCACAGTTCTGCATACAGAGGTTAGTAACTCTTTTCTTTTTTTCATGCTCATATTAATATTGACTTTTGATCGTGATTGGGCTTTTCTTAATTGTAGGGCTGCTCCTTTGAATGCTTCTGAAGAGGATCTTGACCGTTTACCGACATCAGCCACTTGCATGAATCTGCTGAAGCTCCCACCATATAAAACGTAAGTAAATTGTCTTAATTAAAAGGATAACTCTTCAGTGGTATTTAGCTTCCTACATGCCTGAGTACCTTGAAATTACTTTGTTCATCATCATCAGCTTACATAACAGTATCAGTATTGAGTAATGTTTCATATGCTAGAGATGGTACATCGTTACTAAGTACTTTTGCTAATTACAATAAAGCCACTCTTTATCCAAGTTGTTGGAATTTTCTATATGATTTATACTTCACTTAAAACTCTTTATATTCCTATTATACCCAACCTCTGTCCAAGACTCAAAATACTATTCTCATTTCAATTATCTTCTTTCTAGTTTTGCCTGATATTTTCCTTTACCTATCCAAGTTCATTGTCATTTGTTTCTTCTAAGGTGCCCAAATAAACAGTCTCAATCAAATAAGCTTACAAATTCTCAGCCATTTCGAAACTCCCTTTGCGATTGCAACGATTTTCTAATACTGTTGTTGCAAAAGACAAAACTAGAGAAAACAAATTGCAGTAATCTAGCAACTTATATTGCTCGTCTTAGAAAGGAAATAACCAAGGGATGCTGTAAAATATTTTGTAACTTGAATTTGAGTAGTAAAGAATTTTTGGGGGGAGTAAAAACAAGAGTCGTCAAGCACTTTAGTCCCTATTCAAAGGGTCTGCTGCTATATGATACTGCGCCTGAAAGGTGGGTCTTATCACTTATGCATGCGCTTTTGAGGGTGACTTCGTGCACGTTGGGAACCTAACCCTGGTGGTGGCATGAACAGTTGACCTGGGAGGGGTTACTTATCTTTTCTCAACCCTTGTTGGTTAAGAAAAACAAGCTTAACCACCAATCCTTGGTTCACATTGTACAACCCTCACCACTTGTCGCAAGGAGCAGGGGTTCAATGGTGAAGGACGTTGATCCTTGCTTGGACCCCAAGTATATAAATCACATTTCCACGAGCAGTGGCTTGGTCTGCTTGGAGGCTTGGACTCTAGCCTAGGTGTAGGTGGGGTAGGCCGACTCCATGCACATGGGGAATGTAATCATGGTGGTGGCATGAACAGTTGACCTGGGAGGGAGCACTCATGCATTCTCAACATCATTGTTGGTTAAGAAAAACAAGGTCAACTTGGTTTAGATGGTACAACCCTCGGCGCCGCACTTGCGGCGAGGGGCGGGGGTTTGATTGCGAAGGGTGTCCATCCTTGCTTTGACCCCTAAATATATAAACCATAGATTCCGTGAGCAGTAGCTTGGTCTACCTGGGATTCTTGGGCTCTGGCCTAGGTGGTGGTTGGGTATGCAAAGCATGCGGAATAGCCCCTCCCAGTTCTTTTTTTTCTTTTTTTAAAAGAAAAACAAGCTTGATCTTACATTCTTTTTTGTCATGGTGATGAATATAGTAAACCAGCCAACCAGTTTACCCGCCATGTATAGCTTGAAAGATTACTTTTTGTCCAGTTTTCATATCAAAGAGTTGCGTGCTCTGTATTCCCAAATACCCAAATACCTATGCAAAAAGCTCAGGTTTGCTAATATTTTGAGGGGATGGCTTTTTTGGTCATATGGTGTGCAAGATACGAATTAAGTATCCTGCTTACGTATTAAGTACATATCCATTCCGCTAACAATGTTTTTCTTCCTCCCTATGTCTCTTGATGGATTGGACAACGATGACTATGCAGTAAAGAACAAATGCAGACCAAATTGATGTATGCGATAAGTGCAGATGCTGGTTTTGACTTGAGTTGATGATCGCTGCTTGGATTAAAGATGCATATCTTCAGATGATTGTGGTGATGACTAGATGAGCCCGGCCCAACAGAGCCTTTTTCTTTTCCATTGGACTTTTTATGGTCAGATTAAGTGGCCAACATACGGAATTTGTGGCAGGGCTCCATCTTCAAGAGCTCAGAACATGCAGAGACAAGCAAGTAAAGTGAAGAACCTGTATATATTGAAAATATTGCTATAATTTACCATGCAGGTGTACAGATTTTTGGGTCCTATGAAATTGTAATATTTAGCAATAGAGATCGAAATATTAGATGTTTCCTTGTATCCATTTGTAAAATTGAAACAATACTTTGGTATGTAATAAGTTTGCTCATGGCACTGCGAGAGTGCGAAGGTAGACACAGACTGGTGTATGTTATCCTGATCCAACTCAAGTTTCCAAGTTCAAGGAAATAAAACAACAAAAAACAGATGGACTTCTGACTCATCCTTAAGGAATGTCGTACGTCAATATACACTTGTTCTTTTACTTTTCCTTATGGCTCATAATGTCATACTGACTGTATTGATGATGTAAGTTGGGAGGCTTGAGCTTGTGAAACAAATTGCTGGATCTATTTCTTGGCATCTTGAGACCCCAACCAGAAGCATAGATCAGTAAAACTTTGCATAAATATGTACTTTGCACACGCATACAAATGTATGATGCAAAATAGAATAAACAAACATTGGTCGCTTTGTGGAAACTTCAAAAGAGAGAAGAGAGATTATCGCCTATTGAAGAGAATTTTCCAGCGGTGGATTAAGTATAAGGCCAGCATAGGTCGAGTCTAATTCATCATCCCGGCCCATCCTCTGCACCTCCCTCCCCTCACCCAAGCCTTTCGAGGCACCTGGTCGGTCGGTGCATGGTTTTTCCTCGACTCTCTTGGTACTGTTTGGATATGTGCATACATCGTCCTTGTGCCTTATGTTATCTAGTGCATGGTGGTGCTCCGAATTTGCCATGTGGGTGTGAGTTCTGACCATAAAATGCAACTATCATGCTTTGATGGAAGGAACTTTTCAGACTATTGAGGTTGGACAAAGGTACCTTTTATCGGTCGTGAGTGATTGTCAATTCTTGTGATCCGGCTTGTGATCTTTACCTAAGATATTCAAAATAAAGTTCTGGATAGCATTGTTGGTTTTCTCAATCGCTTTCTTAGTCGGAAGAGCAGCACCTAATTTTTATCTCGATAGCTTCATCTTCTTTGGAAGCTGATAATGCTTCTGCTGCCGAATCGGGAGGGACAAAGAGGCTGACATGCTTTTCAAGTTTTGGATCGAATTAATTCATTGACACAAAATCGTTCATAGGCAAAAATTGAGTTATTTGGGTCCCAGAGGATTGGCGGGGTGAACTGCTAGTTTTTGGATACGAAATATCCATCCTAGCCACTATCGATGTATTTGTCCAATTGAAGGGGGAGGTGCCGGCCTGATATCGCCCATTTTTCGATGTTTATACAAGCTTCGAAGCCCATTCAAGCAATTGAAGCGGGCACTGCATTAAATCAGTCTATGAGACCTAGTCCTGAACTCCAGAAGCAAGAACGGACGGATGCCCGAGGAGTTTAACCGTTGACGACGGTAGCGGGAATGGAATTTAAATAGCAGCTGCTAACGGCGACCGGAAAGAGCTAACGACTCCTGGGAAGGAAAGATGGATCTGACTAGTAAAGTGCCATTTCCATTTATAACAAAAGCTATTGCCATTTAATGGTCTTTTTCCACCAGGTCGTAATACCCCGATTCCAGAAACCAGTGAAGATGAGATTTGAAACAATATTTGAACTTCTGTGACTAGTTTAACTGTTTAAGTATGATTGGAATGAGGCCAGCAGTTGGAACCTCCATGCTTGGAAGCAAACGAATAAAGAAGATAATAAGATGAATAATTAAACAAAAAAATCTGAAATCTGATAGAATCATAAGCAACATTTCCAAGGCCTAAGCTCAGTAAGAGACTGCAAGGCATGCTGAAAATTTTCCCTGCTAGCATACATCAAATGCTGATCAGAAAATACCTAATCGGTTTAAATCCTATCATCTGAAGGATCACCATCGAGAAATTTACCACCCTACATATAACAAATCACTTTATCAACAGAGACTCTGTTTTTCCACTAGTGAAAAGCATAAATGCAACATGTGATTTGGTTTGTTTCAGTTGAATGGTGCTGCTAAGGCAACTAAGCATGTTAACCGAGCACTAGATGGTGGATGGCAATATTTGGCTGACAAACGTTGACAGCAAAATTATATAACAAAACTTTTAGTAGGTGTCTACGCTAAAATTATTCTAACTGATCATTAATCTGCTACGCAGTTGAGAAGTAAATGAACTAAATTAATTAATTAATCATGTATGTATGTATGTATGTATATAGAAAATACAGATACACATAGGAAGCAAGATATGAACATGTTATTTTGCCATCATCTCGCTACGACATACTTTGCAGCCATGATTTGGCATTTGCACTGTTCATATGATTATTATTTAGACTAGCAAATTGCACACCACAAGTATATACGTAATGTCAAGTGTTGCTGGAAATTGGACCCGGGGGCCGCCGTGAAGCCGTGGAAGGAGGAGCTCCGCTGCTGCAGGAGGCGGACGGCGGTGCGTCGGCTGGCTGCGTCCTCCGCCGCGGGGGGTGTGCAAGTCCTGCAAGGAAAACCGGTGGCCGGGCTCCCCGGCACCGGCCCTCCGATGCCTAAGTCAGAGGGGGCAAGTATGTGAAGAGAGCGGGGAAGAGAGTATATGGAGAAGACAGCAAGAACATTTGGATATGTTGCTGGAAATTGGACCCGGGGGCCGCCGTGAAGCCGTGGAAGGAGAAGCTCCGCTGCTGCAGGAGGCGGACGGCGGTGCGTCGGCTGGCTGCGTCCTCCGCCGCGGGGGGTGTGCAAGTCCTGCAAGGAAAACCGGTGGCCGGGCTCCCCGGCGCCGGCCCTCCGATGCCTAAGTCAGAGGGGGCAAGTATGTAGAGAGAGCGGGGAAGAGAGTATATGGGAAGACAGCAAGAACATTTGGATAAGATAAAGAAGACGAAGAGGATGATGTCCTCAATTGTGTCTGCGTTTCCCGGGGGGTTCAGTCCCGGGGATCTGTTTCCGTTTTCGTTCCCCCCCTCCCTTGGTTCTCCCAGGTTCCCTTTTATAGGAGGGGATTACGTTACCTGGGAGGTAACCGGGGGATTTGTCCCTGTCTGTAATAATTGGGCACGATTTGGCCCATTTATGGCGTAGTGGAAAACGGGGCCGAATCAGACCGGAACCAGGGAGTTGTCACGGTCGATCGGACCTGTTGGAGTGGTTGAACCGCCGGCCGTAGCGAGCCTGGGGTCTGTGGATGGTGAGTGCATTTATTACCAAATGAACCGGCGGTCAGGTAGAGCCATGTGCTCTGATGGTTCAGTGATCCGGAGATCGTCTTGGGCCGTGTTCATTAAATGCCTGAGTGCGTGGGAGACTTGAGGGAGTCTCATGCATTAATGGCAGGTCGTGCCGAATGCCTGCTGAGATCTTATGCCTTGATGGCTTGGAGATAGTGGCAGGTCGCAAGCCGTAGGAGTTGTCAAGTCCCTTGGACTTTAGGCGGAGGTTGAACATTTGGTTAAGGCATCGGCTCGGCAAGGGTGCCGAGCCGAGCTGGTCGCCCAATGGGGCGCCCTGTGGCGGGGCTGCTTCGAGTACTCCTGGTCGGCGCCCTTTAGGCGAGCATCTTCTAGCAGAGCGCCTCGGCGCTGTCTTTGGTTGGCACTTTCTAACCGAGCAGCTTATTTTGGTTGGGCACCTCTTGGCGCGCACTCTGGTCGGCGCCTTCTAGTCAAGCGCCTTCCTGGTCGGCATCCTTCGGCCGAGCAGCACTCTGTTCGGCACTCCTTGGCCGAGCCACTTTTCGGTCGGCGCTCTTCGGTCGAGCGCCTCCGTGAATGTATGACTTGGGGTTCTTCCCCCAACACTACCCCCCGACTTCCGAGCTCCAGTTGGCCACCAGCTGGAGCGCGGGAAGTAGCTTTAATTGGGTCATTACGAATTCCGAAAATTTTGATTTACTGCGCGTTTTGAGTTATCGAACGCTTCGAGGTGCCTTTAATAGGCGGCGTCTCTTCTTTCCCGAAGAGCCTCATTATTGGGATACCTTTTGCGAAGCGTCCTCGCGTCGTGGGCTCATGATGGGGCCGCACGATCTTCGATTACGGACGCCTTTCCGCACGATCCGATGGGGCGCTTCGACGTTCGAAGCGCTAGCCCTAATTAAATGCGTCGTTCTGCCTTTTAGACCGACACGTGTTATCATCTAACCAGGATGCAGCGCTTTCTTTGCTGATCCGGGCCGTTGGGGAGGTTTATATAAACTCTCTCCCGGCCCCCTGTTCTCTCTCTATTGCTTTCTGCTTCCAGCTTCCTATTCTCCCAGCCTTCCTCAGACCGAAGTCCCTTTTCTCCGGCATCTTTCCCAGGTCCCCCTTCTTTTTGATTTCCCTCTCTTGCAATGGGTTCTTTGCCTAGTGAGGTAGTGTCCACCATGAGTGTCCTGGAGGTCGAGATCGCCGAAGAGTGGTTTTTCCCTCTTCATGGGTTCCGTTTGGAACCCGCCAGGCGAAGGGATCGGGTAACCGATCCTCCGGTAGGCCGGATCGGAGTGCACTCGGAGTCACTCTGGGCCGGCCTCCGATTTCCTCTCCATAGCTTTGTGAATGAGTTGCTGGCGGTATGCCAGTTGGTTCCGGCGCAACTCACTCCAAACGCTTGGAGGACAGTGATGGGTTTCCTGTCACTGTGTTTACTGCAGGGGATTCCTACCTCTGTCAACGTCTTCCGGCGACTTTTTATTTTTAAGTCGAACCCGGGAGATGGGGAGTGGCTCTACATCGCCCTCCGGGTGGGTCGGCCACTTTTTCATGGTGCCCCCTCATCCATTCATGGTTGGAAGGAGAAATTCTTCTTCCTGGGCTCTGAACGGTCCTGGGGGTTTGACCCCAGGTGGAGGCCGGCCCAGCTTAAATCCATCAACAGGCTCCCCCAGCTTTCTCCGCGTGAGCAGGAGATTTTTGACACCATCCGCAGCCTTGGGGACGGGATTTTGCTAAACGGCCTCATTAGCGAGGACGCCCTGGTGAACGTGGGCTTGAGCTCGGCACGTCCTCAGGGTAAGGATAGTTACAGCAACTTTTATTTCCTTATTATTCTAATGTTCTAATTTTGTTTATCTTTGCAGACATCACAAAAATGGTGACCAAGAGCGAAGTCCTTTACGCCCGCTTCCAGAAGAGGGCAGCTGAGCTCTCGGGGGAGCCTGCGGAGCCGAGAAAGAAGCAGAAGGTCTCGGCAACCTCGACTCCCTCGGCGGCAGTGGTGGCCGAGGCGGGTCCTTCCCGCTCAGCGCATCCCGAGGCGGGGCCTTCTCGCTCCGCCAACTCCGAGGCGGGGCCTTCTCAGCCCGCGCGCCCTGAGGCTGATCGGAGAGAGGGCGCGGGCTCCGGGGGCTCGGGCTCCAGAGCCCCGATGGCGCCCCCATGCCCGGCGCCCTTGACGCAGGTCCCTGGTCGGCAGGACGCTCCAGTTGCCGACCAGGGGAGAAGTTCAGCGGGTTCCGTGCTTGCACGCCCCGCTATAGTTGTGCGGCGGTTAGATCGGCCGCTCGCCCGATCCCAGCCCCTTAGCTCCCAGCCGGGGAGCAGTCAAGGAGCCTCGGGGTCGGCTCCACCTAGGCCAGATGGCGCTGGCCTCTCGGGCCCTTTGAGCTCGGAAGAACGGGTACCTTTCGCACCCACCTGGTCGGTGTTCGAGGGCGATTCGGCCCTCGAAAACCCGCAAGTGGCGCGCGAAGTTTTTCGGCTCGCGCTGCTCCCGGCCGACCGGGCCATGATGCAGTCCATGAGTTACAACGCTTTCATGGACGCCACGCGCTGCAACTCCGTCCGGGTAAGTAAAATTTTTCGCCTATGTAATCTGTATAGTTTTTCTACTAGCGGCGCCTTACGTTTTCCTTTTCGTCTCTTTTACAGTATTTGCACGAGACGGAGATGCTGATGCACCTGGTTCAAGAATACCGGGAGAAAGCCCGGAGGTGCTAGCGCAGCTATGAGGAGGCCCAGAAAAGGTACATGGCCGCCGAGGCGAAGTACCAAGCCTCCGAAGAGAAGTACCAGGCCTCTGAGGCCGAACAACGGGTGCTCCAAGAGAAGATCGGAGCATCCGATGAAAGGATTCGAGCTCTGACCGCCGAGCTCGATGAAGAGAAGGGCGCGCACGCATTGGCAAGGTCCGAGCTGCGCGCCGCGGAGGCTCGATTGGCTAAGGCCGAGCAGGCGTTGGCCTCCCGCGAGCAGGAGGTGGGAAATGCCCGCCTCCGACATTCAGAGCTCGAACAGGAGCTGAGGGGCCTCGAGCGGAGAGCCGCTTACCACGAGGCCCGGGAGATAGAGGCCCGGGAGAACGCCCAAAACGCAGTGAAGCTCTTCCGTGAGTCGGAAGAGTTTCACGAACTCATGGCTGAGGAGGGCGTGAACGGGCTGATCCAAGGCTTCCGGGATTTCCGCAATCAGTTGCGGCGGCTTCTCCCGGATTTTGATGTTAACCTGCTCCAGCCGGGAGCAGGGAGGGCGGAGGCAGAGGCAGAAACTCTGGAGGCGGAGGCAGAAACTCCGGGGACCGAGGCGGCCATAGCTGTCCCCGAAGTGACCGAGGTCGCCCCCGAGGCTACTCCTATTGCTGCCGAGGCCATCGAAGAGGTCCCGGCAGCGGCAGCCGAGCCAACCACTCCTAGTACTGCCGAGGCCGAGGTGGTCGAGCTCGAGCCTCCGATGTAATTTTTGTTATTTCTTGTAAAGTCGGGATGGCTTCCCATACTTGTAAGGGCCAAACCCGGGTTTTGTACTTAGCCTACGGGCCTTTTTGAAATGAATATACATTTCTTTTTTGAAAACTCTGTCGTAGCCTAAGTTTTTCTGCTCGGATCCGTTTTAGGTTCCGAGGATATGGGCTCTAGGGCCTCAGCTTTTCCCGCCACAGGGTTTGAGTTTAAGTTTGCCTTGCCGAGCTCCATTGCTCGGTTCTTCGACTAGTGGTATAGCAACGCTTGTGCTTATACCAAGGATTTGGGCTCGGAAAGTTTTTTCGAGCCTAGTCCAGAATTCGACCAAGCCCTAGGGCGGTCGTTAGGACTTAAAAGACTTCTTAATGCGGCGAATTTCGAATCCGAGCCTCGGGTTGCCGGGGTGAACCGGATTCTTCTCTTACAAATAGATTGCATACTCGTCAGCTCGTGACGGGGATTCACCGGACTTGGTACAATGTGTCGGTGTCATGAGCACTTCTTCGCCGAGGCGATCGAAGACACTCCTCTGTTCGGTGTCCGTTCTTTGAGGACATTGGCAGAGAAATAGGTAAAATGACGTAGAAACATTAAACATATGGGTACCTTGTACCGTGTGCGTCCTGGCGCCGAGGCGACTGAAGACGCTTCTCTGCTCGGACTCCGTTCTTGGAGGGCGTCGACAGAGAAATCCAATAATAGGTAATGTAATATAAAGACATTAAATAAGTAGGTACCTTGTACCGTGTGCGTCCTGACGCCGAGGCGACTGAAGACGCTTCTCTGCTCGGACTCCGTTCTTGGAGGGCGTCGACAGAGAAATCCAATAATAGGTAATGTAATATAAAGACATTAAATAAGTAGGTACCTTGTACCGTGTGCGTCCTGACGCCGAGGCGACTGAAGACGCTTCTCTGCTCGGACTCCGTTCTTGGAGGGCGTCGACAGAGATCCAATAATAGGTAATGTAATGTAAAGACATTAAATAAGTAGGTACCTTGTACCATGTGCGTCCTGACGCCGAGGCGACTGAAGACGCTTCTCTGCTCGGACTCCGTTCTTGGAGGGCGTCGACAGAGAAATCCAATGACGAAGAGCGGGCCGGACTTATTGGCTGAAGCCGATGGAGCACGAGCCGAGCTCGTCCGGTCAGAGAGGACCGCTAACTCATCTCGATGTCTCGAGCATCCCTATAATTGGGGCATCCCGACGTCTCGGGGCATCCTGACCGTGGTCAGGGTAGGAGCACGAGCCGAGCTCGTCCGGTCAGAGAAGACCGCTAACTCATAGCCGATGGAGCACGAGCCGAGCTCGTCCGGTCAGAGAGGACCGCTAACTCATATTCGGGGAGCACGAGCCGAGCTCGACGGTGGAAGCCGATGGAGCACGAGCCGAGCTCGTCCGGTCAGAGAGGACCGCTAACTCATATCCCGACGTCTCGGGCATCCCGACGTCTCGGGGCATCCCGACGTCTCGGGGCATCCTGACCGTGGTCAGGGTAGGAGCACGAGCCGAGCTCGTCCGGTCAGAGAGGACCGCTAACTCATAGCCGATGGAGCACGAGCCGAGCTCGTCCGGTCAGAGAGGACCGCTAACTCATATTCGGGGAGCACGCGCCGAGCTCGACGGTGGAAGCCGATGGAGCACGAGCCGAGCTCGTCCGGTCAGAGAGGACCGCTAACTCATATCCCGACGTCTCGGGCCATCCCGACAGATCGGGGAATCCCGTTGCGGCAGGGCATCCCAATATATTGGGGCATCCTGACGTCTCAGGGTAGGAGCACGAGACCCGCTAACTCATTGCCGTTGTCTTGGGCTATACCGACGAATCGGGGCATCCCGTTGTGGCAGGGCATCCTGACCGTGGTCAGGGTAGGAGAAATAAACCTGACAATCATGAGATAATCAGGAAAAATTGGTGAGCTCAAAATGAGTATACGGACCGTAAGTTTATTATAAAATGGAATTCATAAAACGAGGTTCAATAATTGAATAATGGGGAACCCCTTAGGGTTCTACTGATGATACACGCGGAGGTTTTCAGAGCTCCAGCTCCGCGGAATGGGCGTCCCGTCTGGGGACTCCAGCTGGTAAGTTCCGGGCCGGCGAACGCGCGTGACTCGGTACGGTCCTTCCCAATTGGGAGCCAGCTTTCCTTGCTCAGCAGGTCGGGAGGCTTCAGCTCTTCTGAGGACAAGGTCCCCTGGTCTGAAAGATTTGATTTTGACCCTGGCGTTGTAGTACTGAGCTGTCTTTTGCTGATACCTCGCCATACGAACTCGGGTGGCCTCCCTTGTTTCCTCGATCAAATCAAGGTTACTTCTGAGCTGCGAAGAGTTGGAGCTGGCATCATGACGCTCGACTCTTGGAGAGGGAAGCCCAATCTCCAGTGGGATGACGGCCTCCGTTCCATATGTTAAGTTGAAGGGAGTCTCGCCAGTGGGGACACGGAACGTGGTCCGGTAAGCCCACAGGACATTATATAGGTCTTCGACCCATTGTCCTTTGGATTTGTCGAGCCTGGCTTTAAGACCCTGCAAAATGGTACGATTTGTTACCTCGGTTTCTCCGTTCGTCTGAGGGTGCGCGACCGAGGTGAAGCGGTGGTCAATGCCAAGCTCGGAGCAGAACTCTCTGAAGTGGATGTTGTCGAACTGGCGACCGTTGTCAGAAATAAGGATGCGGGAAAGTCCGAATCTGCATATAATGGACTTCCAGACAAAATCCCGCATCTTCTGCTCGGTGATCCGGGCCAGGGGCTCGGCTTCTACCCACTTGGTGAAGTAGTCGATGGAGACGACCAGAAATTTTCTTTGCCCGGTGGCCAGTGGAAATGGCCCTAGGATGTCGATTCCCCACTGGGCAAAAGGCCAAGGGGAACTGATAGAAGTCAAGGGAGCCGAGGGCCGGCGCTGAACATTGGCATTCCTTTGGCACTGGTCACATCTTTGGACAAAGTCCATGGCATTCTTCTGGAGTGTCGGCCAATAATATTCTTGGCGCAAAATTTTGTGGGCCAGCGCTCGCCCTCCTAGATGGTTTCCACAGATCCCTTCGTGGACTTCACGCAGGGCATAATCCGCCTCTGTTGGGCGGAGGCATCTGAGGAGTGGAGAAGTGAAAGATCTTCGATAGAGCTTTCCCTCGTATAGTATGTACCGGGTGGCGAGGCGCTTGACTCGGCGAGCCTCTCGTTCATCAGTGGGGAGGACTTCGTCTTGTAGATAGCTGATGAGTTCGTCCATCCAGCTTGGCTCGAACTCAGTGCAGAAGGTCTGCTCGGGCTCGTCTGTACTGGGCTTTTGAAGATATTCCAGTACTGCCCCCTTGGGAAGCTCGCTCATACGAGAGGACGCCAGCTTTGACAGCTGGTCGGCCCTGAGATTCTCCGACCTGGCAAAATGTTGGATGTGGAAAGAGTCCAAAGTCGAGGCGAGATCCCGTACCTTCTGAAGGTACTTCTGCATGGTCGGGTCTCTGGCTTCAAAGTCGCCCATAATTTGGTTGACGACGAGCTGAGAATCACTGAAGGCCCTCAAGTCCTTCACTCCTAGCTCCTTGGCTAGCTTGAGCCCGGCAACGAGCGCTTCGTACTCCGCCATATTATTAGAGGCAGGAAACTCCAGGCGCAAGGCTTGCTCGGCGACCACCCCTTCTGGGCTGGTGAGAATGAGCCCTGCTCCGCTACCCCCCGAGTTTGAAGAGCCATCGACATGCAGAGTCCATGTCAAACTCGGGGTCTGCTCCGTGAGTGACTCTGGCTCGGGTTCGTCCTCGTCCGGTATGGTGCACTCGGCTATAAAGTCTGCGAGTGCTTGTGCTTTGATTGCCGGTCTGGGTCGGTACTCGATGTCGAATTCCCCGAGCTCAATGGCCCATTTTGTGATCCGGCCCGCACGGTCTGATCTCTGCAGGATCTGCTTGACCGGCTGGTCGGTCAACACAGCCACTGTGTGGGCTTGGAAGTAGGGTCGGAGCCTCCGAGCCGAGATGACCAGAGCATAGGCGGTCTTCTCCAGCTTGGAGTATCGGGTCTCGGCGTCCCTCAAGACCCGGCTGGTGTAATACACTGGCTTTTGAAGTTTGCCCTCCTCTCGGACCAAGACCGAGCTTACCGCAACAGGGGAGACAGCTAGGTATAAGTAGAGGATCTCACCCTGTTGCGGCTTTGTGAGCAGGGGAGGGGAAGCCAGGAGATGTTTGAGCTCTTCAAAAGATTGCTGGCACTCGTCCGACCACACAAAGTTCTTCGGCTTCTTGAGGGCCGCGAAAAATGGAAGGCAGCGCTCAGCCGAGCGGGAGATGAACCTCCCGAGAGCTGCAACTCGGCCTGTGAGCCGTTGTACCTCCTTGACCGTCCTAGGAGGCGTCATCTTTTGAAGGGCTCGGATCTTCTCTGGATTGGCCTCGATTCCTCGCTGTGTAATGATGAAGCCGAGGAATTTGCCGGAGGTGACTCCGAATGCACATTTAGCTGGATTGAGCTTCATCTGGTACTTTCGGAGCGTGGAGAATGCTTCATTGAGGTCGGCTATATGGTTTTGTGCCACCTTGCTTTTCACTAGCATGTCATCCACGTAGACCTCCATGTTCCGACCTATTTGATCTTTGAAGATCCGGCTGACCAGCCTCTGATAAGTTGCCCCGGCATTTTTTAAGCCGAATGGCATCACCTTGTAGCAATAGGTTCCCCCATCGGTGATGAAGGCTGTCTTCTCCTCATCTTCTGGCGCCATGCGGATCTGGTTGTATCCGGAGAAGGCGTCCATGAATGCCAGTAGCTCGTGACCCGAAGTGGAGTCCACGAGCTGGTCGATGCTGGGAAGTGGGAAACTGTCCTTTGGACAGGCTTTATTCAGATCAGTGTAGTCCACGCACATACGCCACTTTCCGTTGGCCTTCTTGACGAGGACCACATTGGCGAGCCACTCCGGGTAAGCTATCTCCCGGATGAATCCAGCTTCGAGGAGTTTGCTGACCTCCTCGGCTGCTGCTTGCTGTCGTTCAGGGGCGACGCCCCGCTTCTTTTGCCGCACGGGCTTGCTGGTTGGCTTTACTTGGAGCCGGTGGACCATGATCTCTGGATCTATCCCCGGCATGTCTGCAGGCGACCATGCGAAAATATCCATGTTGTCTCGCAGGAAGTTGACGAGGCGACCCCTCTCGTGCTCGTCAAGGCCGGAGCCGACCTGCACGGTTAGCTCGGAGAGTTCTCACGTAGAGGAACTTGAATTAATAACTCACCGGGCTCTACCCGCTCTTTCTGAGGGTCGACCCGTGCCTCCAGAACCTCGGTTGAGGGCTGGTCAGTCGCTGGGGCAGGCACTTCGACGGGTCGCTTTGCCTCGTGGGTCGCCAGGTAGCATCGCCTTGCCACCATTTGATCTCCTCGGACTTCGCCGACCCCCCGGCTGGTGGGGAATCGCATGAGCAGATGGTGAGTGGAGACTACTGCTCGGAGGGCGTTGAGGCCTGGCCTCCCGAGGATGGCATTGTACACCGAAGGAAGGCGTACCATGAGGAAGCTCATCCCCACGGTGCTTTCACGAGGGGCGAGCCCGGCCGTGACCAGAAGGTCGATCTCGCCCTCTACTGGGACCGAATCCCCAGTAAATCCAACCAACGGAGCATTCATCCTCCGTAGCTGTTCTTTGGTCATCCCCATTTTACAATATGCACCAAAGTACAAAACATTCGCCGAGCTTCCATTATCAACTAAGATGCGCTTTACATCAAATCTATTTATGATCATGGAGATGACCACGGCATCATCATGGGGAGTTTCAACTCCCTCTAAGTCATTGTCTGAAAAGGAGATGACTTCAGAAGCGCGCGGGCGCTTCGATGAGGTTTCTCCCTCCGAGGCTTCTCCAGTCGAGGCCCCTCCTCGGATAGTATTGATGACGCCGGCAATGGGCCTGTTGGCACTCGAACCTTCAGGCTGTGCTGCTGCTTCGGCGGGCTGCTTTTCTTCGCGCCGGCCTTGCACAAACCGATCAAGCACCCCTCGGCGGATGAGTGCTTCGATCTCATTTCGGAGCTGGTAACACTCCTCGGTATCATGACCTTTGTCCCGGTGGAAACGGCAATACTTCCGGTTATCGCGCCGGGTTCGGGTATCAGGCTTCGGAGGTGGGAGCCGGATGCGATCTTGACTCTCAATTTCCATGAGAATTTCGGCCCGAGGGGTGTTGAGGGGGGTGTATTTTTCATACCTCCCTTCAGGTGCGCGGGCCTGCAGTGGGAACCTCGGGCGGAGTGGTGACCTCTGCTGTGGCGGTCCCCTCAGTCGGGGTGGACTCCTCGGGCGGGGCGGATTCTTGGCTTGTCGCGGAGATGGGCTTCTGGGCTGGCCGCGCTCCTCGCGGCGCCTCTTCTTGGGGTTCTGCTCGGTCCCGCCCCGCCTGACGGCCACGGCTTCCTCAGCCTTGGCATATTTCCGGGCCCGAGCGAACATTTCGGTAAGGTCCGCTGGGAAATTCTTCTCAATCGAGAAGAAGAATCTGTAGGACCGGGCTCCAGTCTTCAGCGCCGACATGGCGATTGACTGGTCAAGCTCCCGGACTTCCCATGTTGCGGCGGTAAACCGGTCCAGGTACTCCTTGAAGGACTCTCCCTCCTTTTGTTTGATGTCGAGGAGGGAGTCGGATGTCCGCCGCTGAGGCTGGCTAGCGGCGAAATTGCCAGCAAACTGTCTGCCGAGCTGCTCAAAGGAGGAGACAGTACTCGGCTTCAGCCCGGTGAACCAAAGCCGGGCTGGTCCTCGGAGCGTCGCCGGGAAAGCCTTGCACATCATGGCTTCCGAGGCTCCTTGTAGGGCCATTAAGACCCGGTAACTCTCCAGATGGTCAAGGGGATCAGCCTTGCCGTTGTAAGGCTCCACCTGGGGCATCTTGAACCGGAGGGGAACCGGTTCATCTTCAATCTCCTGGAGAAGGGTGACTTCGTATTGAACTCGAAGTCGCTGGTATGCCCCGACTTCCTCCCGTGGAGTGCCTGAATTTGGCGCTCCAACTTCTCGACTTTCCGGTCGAGTTCATGGTTCTGGAGGACCGCCGACGCGGTTTGCTCGGGTGCTGGTTGTCCTGGAACCGACTCAGCTTCTGAAGGTTGGGGCCAGCCTTCGTGACCTCTGGCCAGGTGCTCTCTCCAGAGGGAGGCCTGGACTCGAGAGTCCTGACCTCGAATGGGAAGCCCGCTTGTAGGAGGCTCCGGTTGGACTGGAGCCGGAGGAGGCAGTGCCGTTGGGATGCCTCTAGGTTGCAGGCTTTGGACAGCGGTGGCCAAGGCCTGCACCTGTTGCACCAGGGCATCAAACTGCTCCGGCCGAACTTGATGAACTGACTCAGCCGGAGGCGGTGAGTTTCGGACGGAGTGCTCAGGACTGGGTGGAGGACGTCGAGAGGCGTTGGAGGCCCCTTTGCTTCTTAGCTTCATGGCTGCGAACTCGGTCCCTTCCTCTAGCGCCAACTGTTGCTGGAAATTGGACCTGGGGGCCGCCGTGAAGCCGTGGAAGGAGGAGCTCCGCTGCTGCAGGAGGCGGACGGCGGTGCGTCGGCTGGCTGCGTCCTCCGCCGCGGAGGGTGTGCAAGTCCTGCAAGGAAAACCGGTGGCCGGGCTCCCCAGCACCGGCCCTCCGATGCCTAAGTCAGAGGGGGCAAGTATGTGGAGAGAGCGGGGAAGAGAGTATATGGAGAAGACAGCAAGAACATTTGGATATGTTGCTGGAAATTGGACCCGGGGGCCGCCGTGAAGCCGTGGAAGGAGGAGCTCCGCTGCTGCAGGAGGCGGACGGCGGTGCGTCGGCTGGCTGCGTCCTCCGCCGCGGGGGGTGTGCAAGTCCTGCAAGGAAAACCGGTGGCCGGGCTCCCCGGCGCCGGCCCTCCGATGCCTAAGTCAGAGGGGGCAAGTATGTAGAGAGAGCGGGGAAGAGAGTATATGGAGAAGACAGCAAGAACATTTGGATAAGATAAAGAAGACGAAGAGGATGATGTCCTCAATTGTGTCTGCGTTTCCCGGGGGGTTCAGTCCCGGGGATCTGTTTCCGTTTTCGTTCCTCTCCTCCCTTGGTTCTCCCAGGTTCCCTTTTATAGGAGGGGATTACGTTACCTGGGAGGTAACCGGGGGATTTGTCCCTGTCTGTAATAATTGGGCACGATTTGGCCCATTTATGGCGTAGTGGAAAACGGGGCCGAATCAGACCGGAACCAGGGAGTTGTCACGGTCGATCGGACCTGTTGGAGTGGTTGAACCGCCGGCCGTAGCGGGCCTGGGGTCTGTGGATGGTGAGTGCATTTATTACCGAATGAACCGGCGGTCAGGTAGAGCCATGTGCTCTGATGGTTCAGTGATCCGGAGATCGTCTTGGGCCGTGTTCATTAAATGCCTGAGTGCGTCGGAGATTTGAGGGAGTCTCATGCATTAATGGCAGGTCGTGCCGAATGCCTGCTGAGATCTTATGCCTTGATGGCTTGGAGATAGTGGCAGGTCGCAAGCCGTAGGAGTTGTCAAGTCCCTTGGACTTTAGGCGGAGGTTGAACATTTGGTTAAGGCATCGGCTCGGCAAGGGTGCCGAGCCGAGCTGGTCGCCCAATGGGGCGCCCTGTGGCGGGGCTGCTTTGAGTACTCCTGGTCGGCGCCCTTTAGGCGAGCATCTTCTAGCAGAGCGCCTCGGCGCTGTCTTTGGTCGGCACTTTCTAACCGAGCAGCTTATTTTGGTTGGGCACCTCTTGGCGCGCACTCTGGTCGGCGCCTTCTAGTCAAGCGCCTTCCTGGTCGGCATCCTTCGGCCGAGCAGCTCTCTGTTCGGCACTCCTTGGCCGAGCAACTTTCCGGTCGGCGCTCTTCGGCCGAGCGCCTCCGTGAATGTATGACTTGGGGTTCTTCCCCCAACATCAAGCATAAGCATTTTAGATGCTGGAGCCTGCCATAGAAATACCTGCGTCATTCGGATTCTCAAACAGTTCAGACCAAACAACTAAAATGTCTTCGTTTTTTTGGAAACAAAAGTTGTAAATGCCTGAACCCCTAGTATTTATTTGATGTTTTATCCTGTCGTGGAACACAAGCTAACTAAGGCTGTGCAATCAACAAGATAACCTAGCTTTTACACTGATTCAATTGCAATTTATGATTTAGTTATATGCTCAGAACTAATATCACTACACAAGAAGCCCAAGTACTGTGTGCTATTAAATGCTCTTTCACAGATGCATGCATATGCTGGATTAACCCTGTAAGGAAAATTATGCTGTGCTTCTACGAAGCAGCAACTTTGTGCTATCTTTTAATTACTTAAAGCAGGTGCATAAACATTCCACAATAGAATGCAAGCACTAAATGAATCAAATAGAATATGCATAACATCCAACAGTGAGAGAATATATCCCTCAGAAAATTTGTGCAACAGCCTTCATCCTGAAAAGTATGCTCCCTTATTAATATATGTGTCAAGTTCATAATAGGCAATCGACATGTCAATACACTATGATGCTCAAGTAGTGGTGCACCACATCAATATGTACTTTTGAAGTTTTTGGAGTTACTGAAGAATGAGGAGTCTATGGATGGAAAGGGGTGAACAATGACTGCTTGGGTTGGGATGAAAGAGAGAACTATTTTTTCCATTTTGGAGCAGTTTTACATTTAGCCCCTTTAGGATGAGAGTTGATGAACAACGAGGAAAACATCCCTTCTAAACAGTGGGGGTCCTCAAAACCATAAAATCAAATAACTGAATTAAAAAAAAAAGGTCAGAATCTGGTATATCAAAGAGCATTTAATAGCCAAGGTTTTGAAGTTTTTTGTCTTGGGCTTTTCATGGTTTGAATCCTTAGTACTCATAAAGACCTAGCAATCCATGTGTGACTGTCTTTTAATAATTTCCCACTGCATATATGAACCTAACTTTACCAGCAAGAGTAGACTATTCTGCATTCATTTGAAGTTAGTTTTTGTTTACAGTAAATTGGCTTGGGCCAAAAACAAACATGCATTTATTCAATGATAAAACTGGATGACGCATACACTTAAAAATATAGTTTTTCCATTGCAATCAGTAAGTTGGTGTATCATATTAACTTCCTTGCTCATTTTGTCATTGCCTTTGGATAACTTTCCTCCATTTGTATCGGATAGTAGGGGTCCTTCAACTCTATAGTTATCCTGAGCTTTAGTGGAGTGGCTCATAATTCCTTACTGCTACTACGATTTAGATAGAAGGAAATCTGCGCATATAGCAGTTTGTTTCTCTGCCTGAATGAGAGAGAACTACTTAAAAAAACAAACAAACAAAAAAACTCAGTCTAAGATTTACAGACCAGTCGCATATTACAAGCGGATTGATTTCAGATCATGAGGAAGATGAGCTGGATTTTGTGATGGGATTTAAAAGCCGAAGAGAATTATGAGTGTATCATGAGATGAATAACTTTTGGCATCAGATAGAGGATAGGTGGATCATTTCAGGCATATTCAAGTTTGTTTGCAGCAATAAGGTGGAAGAAGTGATAAAAAGCAAAGAATAAATGTATGTTAAAAGATTGATTTTGATGGTTGTTCCAAAACTAAACCTGTGGTCCAAAATTCTTCTCGTAATGATCTTACATTCTGTTTGCAAGTGCAGGTGAAGAACTGGAGTAGGAATCAGAATGTGAAGGGAATCAAAAATAAGCATCAAGACTGGCATTCACATTCCATTGCTTAAGCATGACATGGAAAGATGCGTGGGGAAGGAATGCTTCTTGCATTCTAGCATTTGACTAAGCAAGTTATATTCTAGA
Organism: Phoenix dactylifera; assembly: GCF_009389715.1. NCBI lineage: Eukaryota > Viridiplantae > Streptophyta > Magnoliopsida > Arecales > Arecaceae > Phoenix > Phoenix dactylifera. The sequence goes on along the minus strand of NW_024068481.1, from coordinate 55,590 downwards.
ATGGAAATAATTTTATATTGACTTTTTGAGATATCCTTGACTAAGAAATATAATCAAGTTTCAATAGTTTATTAGATTCAAATCTATAGCAGATCATTAATCCCCGTGCTATACTACAAATGCTACTCACTGGTCATACCAAGAATACCATTCATTCCTACGGGAATGGGAATGACCATTTTGTTAGGCATCCCTCCTTATGTATATAATTATGCTTAAAAGTTACGGGATGTGTAGTCTTCAAGTTCTCTAGGAAGACACTTAGTTATTCAAATTTGCTTGACTATTAGGTTCAAGGTAAACTTGTGGAAGGTTGGTGCTTCATTGGAAGCTGACTTTTGGGTTTCAAAGGATGAATATGAGTGAAAAAATACAGATTAGTGTACTGAAATTTACAACTGTTATTTTGACTGCATTTCTATAACTCTTCGATGACTTGGAGAGTTTGATGTCATATTCTTTCCAGTTTTTCCCAGCACCCTTTCCACTCTCTTGTTTGGAGCTTTTGTGTAGCTTCTTTCCTCACATGTTAAATCTTCGCTTTTACCTACAAATCCCTTGTCATTTTTGTGAGACATTTGTGTCTCTTGTAAACACTTTGTAATCTTATAAAGTTAGTGAAAATCGGACCTCGGTCCCATGGCGTACCTCAATTGAGGGAACTATGTAAAAATCTCGTGTTCTTGTTTTGCTTATTATTTTCATCATTGATTTACACTTGTGGGAAACCATTTCACAGAGATTGTGTAAATCATGAAGAACAATGTGGATCGCATGGTTAGCTTCAATAGAAGCAATTGGTCAACTTGAAAAATCAAGATGGAGGATCTTCTCTTTTGCAAAGATTTGTATGGACCCATTGAAGGTAATAAGAAGAAGCCAGAAGAGAAGAAAGATGAGGAGTGGGCTAAGCTTAACCGAAAAGCCATTGGTGTCATTCACCAATGGATTGATGATAGTGTTTTTCACCATGTCTCTACCAAGACTTCAGCTCAGTCTTTGGACGAAGCTTCAAGGCTTGTATGAAAGGAAAAAAACAACCAACAAAGCTTTCTTGTTTCGACAATTGGTGAACTTGAAGTATAAAGAAGGTGGATCTATTGCAGAGCACTTGAATGAGAAGAAAAATATTGTGAATCAACTTGCCACTATGAGCATCTCATTTGATGATGAGCTTTAAGTTTTGTTGCTCCTTAGTTTGTTGCCTGAATATTGGGAGACTTTGGTTGTGACAATTAGTAACTCAATGCCCGATGGCAAAGTCACTATGAGCCAAGTGACTAGTAGTTTGCTTAATGAAGAGATTAGAAGAAAATCATCCGGTTCTTCTAACCCGGAGGCACTTGTTGTTAATAGGCGTGGGAGAGATAGAAGTAGAACACCTCATACTCCAGATCAAAGTCGTGATAGCTCCCACGAAGATTCAAAATCGAAGAAAGATATTGAGTGCCACTATTGTCACAAGAAAAGGGCATATGAAGAAAGAATGTCGAAAGCTCAAAGCCAAAAATAGCAAGAAAGGTGGAGAAGGAAAGAAAGAAGACACCACAGTGGTGACTTCCGGCTATGAGATGTTGATTGTTTGTGATGACAATTGTGTTAACTTCACTTGTCAAGACTCTAATTGGGTGGTTGACTCCAGTGCTTCATTCCATGTTACCTCATGTGCTGACTTCTTCAATTCCTACACCAAAGGTGACTTTGGGCATGTTTGGATGGGGAATGAAGGTGTATCTCAAATTATTGGAATGGGTAATATTTGTTTGAAAATAAATGTTGGTTGCAAATTATTACTCAATGATGTGAGACACGTACCGCATATTTGTCTTAATCTAATTTCTATCGAAAAATTAGATGATGAAGGCTACAACAACCAATTTGGTGATGGAAAATGGAAGTTGTCCAAGAGTTCTCTAGTGGTGGCTAGAGGTAAAAAGATTTCAACTTTTTATTGAATGAAAGGCAAAATCTGTCCAGGTGTTGTCAACACTCTTGAAAATGATTCTTCCATCGAATTGTAGTAGAAAGTGGGTACCGCCTTAGCTTGGGTTGTGGGTCAAGGCCGAGTTATCGCAGCTATGCTTAGGTCAGAGCCGTGTGTGGCCATGATGCACTCCAAGGTCCCCTCATAAGCAATCGACGGCTCCTATGAATCCCGAGAATAGAGGAATCGAAAGAGGCTGCGACAGCCGTGTGTGGCCTTATTCGTAACAAATTCTAGATCGAGTCCTTATCTTTTTACCAAAAAAACAAAGAAAAGTTTCCTCAGTTGTTCCATGTCTGATTAGAAGCCGATTCGCTATCGGATTCCATAAGAAAAGTTTTATTTTTATTTATATACGATGCTTACGTCCTTGCACCAAGCATGCAACCATAAAAGCTAAAAAAAACAAACCCTACCTTTCTCTTCTTCGCCTTAATTTCTACTCCTTTCTTGTTGCCCAGATAGACAACCCAAGAGGGGGGGTGAATTGGGTTTTAAAATAATTTGGGTATTTAAAACGATGTGGATAAGTAATTAAAACTAGTGTAAGTTATTTAATTAATTACTATGTGCTGTGAGTGATATGAAAGGAAGAAGAATAGAGACACGCAATCACAAACACTAAGTTTTATAGTGGTTCGGAGCTAACCCTTGCTCCTACGTCCACTCCCCAAGTCTCACTTGGGAATTTACTATAACCCCCTTGGATTACAGCCGGTTGTTTTCCAAGCTCACAACCAAACTTGTTGTTTTACGAGCTCACAACGAACTCGGTCGGTTTTCCCAGGCTCACCGACTAGAACCATCCCGATTGTTTTCTCGGGATCACAATCGAACCCTTACACACGTTGGTTTTACACTCGGCTCACCAACCAACCTCAATCCCCTTGATTCAATCCCCCGATTGAACCAAGCAAATACAATGTGTAAATAAAAAGAAGAAACAGAAAAATACAGCTTCTCAAAAGCAGATAAAAGACAATATGAACAATAAATGAAGTTAAGAAGCCTCAAACGCTTTTAGGTTGGAGAAGAGGAATGGCTTCTTAAACTTCTGGTCTCCTCTTGAGTGAGTAGTCGACTTGAATGCAGGAGGAGAAGGCTTTAATTGCTGGGAAGATGTAGGTGGATGCAGTAAATGCAGATCTTCCTCTTTTTCGTTGAAGAACACGTTGCAGAGCTTGAATGCTTGATTAGTTGGAGTGGAATGGTTCTTTTCTACCTTGCTACAGTCTTCTGTAGCTATTTAAACCAACCCCCACGGAAACTAGCCGTTAGAGAGCTTTTTCTGCCCGTTCTGCACACTCTGCGCAGCCTGACAATGTGTCCGTTGGTGGGTTAGAGTCGACTCGCGCGATCAGGAGTCGACTCGGCTGTAGCGGGAGTCGACTCAAGCTTTTCCGGAGTCGACTCGGCAACTGTTCCAAATTTGAATTAAAGTTGCCTTCACGACTGGGAGTCGACTCGTCTTGACCTGGAGTCGACTCGCCAATTTCTGGAGCTGACTTGGCAATTTCGGAGTCGGCTCATCCACTGAAGTCCGTGGATCCAATTTTGAATTTGATCCACCCGAGTCGACTCGACTGTCCTGGGAGTCGACTCGAATCTCAGAGCCCGAACTCCCGATTCTCTGTCTTTTGGCTCGTCCAGTCTTGGAGTCGACTCGAACTTCCTCGGAGTCGACTCGGCTCCCAGTTTCCGAAACTTGGTCTTCTGCCTTTTTGATGTGAAGCTGTCTTGGAGTCGACTCGAGCTGTCTGGGAGTCGACTCGAATCTCAGAGGCAGTAACTTGGTCTTCTGTCTGTTGATGGTCGCGGAGTCTTGGAGTCGACTCGCATATTGCGGGAGTCGACTCGAATCTCAGAGTCCGAAAATTGCTCTCTGACTTTTTCTTGTGTTCCTCTGAGAGTCGACTCTTACTATCCTGGAGTCGACTCGGTGAACATCGGAGTCGACTCGCGCACTTTGGGAGTCGACTCATTAACAGGTTCTGAGTTGAAGCTTTCTGTTCTTCTGTCTGTTCTCAGTCGGAGTCGACTCGTACTGATCTGGAGTCGACTCGAGCCCGTGCCAGTGAACTTGATACGCTTGGAGTACTCGTGATACTCAGGAGTCGACTCGAGTCTCAGACTTTGGTTCAGGCTGACTTCTTAACTTATCCAAAATACTATGAACCAAGTCTAGAGACACGTAGACAGGATTTTCACTGAAACACTTAATTGAATTCATTAGTAAACAAGAATTATACTCAAATGCTTTGAGCTCATCAAAATCAAATGGGGTTTTAATCAATCACTCCACAATCTCCCCCTTTTTGATGATGACAAAACATTGAGTATATGTAAAGTGAATTGCACAATAAACAATGAAATAAAATCCATAAATGAATTCAAATGTCTGGTAATTCAATTTATCCAAGCTTGAAAGGAGTGAAACAATAAATTTCGGAGTTAAAGCTCCCCCTTTCATTTGGAATTATATAAGCCTTCATATCATGCAATCAATTGTTTGGCTTATATATATTTAATAATTTAGCTTGCTTAAAATTCAGATTCTCCCCCTCAACATATGCATTCTACTATGTTTTGATTCTCTGAATTTCCTTTTAATGCTTTGAAGTTTATGAACTGAAATTTTTAGTTTTTAGAGGAAAAATCTGTCAATTTGTTCTTGAGTAGGATTGAGCTAATCTCCGAATATCCCTTGAATAGATTCTGGAGATTACTCCATTAGGAGCCCCAAAAGAGAGATAATGAGCCTCGAGGTACCGAATCCACTAAGAACAAATTTGTGTGTTTTAAGAGTTTATCTTTTTATTGATTTCCATTGATTTCTTTTACATATTTTATGCATATTTCTCCCCCTTTTACATATTTTACACATATTTCTCCCCCTTTTTGTCATCATATCAAAAAGGAGGTAATCAAAACACACAATTAAACACAAATCAAAAGGCACAGTATTGAAGAAAAATGCGGCTACTCATTGTATTAATTTGTATGTAAGTACATTTCAGAATACAATAAGTAACGTAAAGCAATACATGTCAAAGCAAAATACAAAAAGTAGCTACGGTCTCCTCGAGGATGTAGCTCCTCCTCTCGAGGATGTGGCTCCTCCTCTCAATCTGTTCTCCTGCATGAGGAGGGTGACCGCATCTGTAAGATGCCCGAGCTGAGTGATGATGGATGAGGTGGCCCTGCTGTGTGTAGTGGAGAGCTCAGTCACCGACGTCTGAAGTGTATCCAGCTTGTCGATGAGCACATTCGACAAGCGCTCGGCCCCCTGCGTGGTGGTGCTCATGTCCTGTCGGATGTTATCGCGCATCTTCCGAGTGGTGCTCGAGACTTCGCTCATGCTATGGAACTGGCTTGGACCAGGAACCGTACATTGTCGATCTCTTCCCGCACATGGGCCGTCATGTCAGTTACGGCTGTCAAGGAAGGGACCAACGCTGACGAAGGTGTAGGAGTGGGAGCAGGCACTGAACCCCGGAGCTCCCGAAGTAGATCATCCCGCAGGTCTCTAACTATCTCCTGGCGCAACTCCCGGAGCTGCTCAGGAGCGATCCGGACCTCCATGGGCTGAGGAGCTGAGGAGGAGGGTCCGGCTGAGGTGGTAGGAGCAGGAGTGGATGGAAGATCTGGTAAGTCGGGGTAGTCAGAATCGGGCTCAGGACTGGGGGAAGGTCTGGTGGTCTGTGTAGTGAGGGACGACTTCCTAACCCAGATGCCCTCTCTCTTCCGAAACCCTATCCTGTGTAGGGTCCCCGCTCGCATGCGATCTGTCCATCGCAATGCGCGAAAGGGTTCCCCCTCAGGAATGGGAATCTCGTACTCCCTAAACAGAAGGGTGAATATCATGCCGTATGGGAGGGTGAGCCTAGGTCTCTCTAGGGGCTCACACATATACCTATAGATGAGTTTGGGGAAGTTGATCGGGGTGTCCTGAAGAATATAAAACATAAGAGCTAGGTCTCTCTCATTTACAAAATTAAATCTTCCTGTCTTAGGGAAGATGGACCTAGACAGTATACTCAAAAGGATTCTCACCTCAATCGGAAGTGAGCTAGCAGAAACCTCGTCTAGAGGTGACTGGGGTGGATGCCCTAGAACGGCCGTAAGGGCCTCAACCCTATCCTCAGGGTGTGTGGGAGCCACTCCTACTAATGGAAGGTGGAGGATGTGGGCAATAAGATCCTCCGTAACAAACAGAGGGACACCGGCTACTGTGCCCTCGATACCCCCATCTCCCCGATGGACGGTACCATAGAACTCTCTAACAAGGCCAGGGTAAGTGGGGAGATCTAAAGTGAGGAAGTACTCTAATCCCTGTGTCCTAAGCCTATCACCTATGGTGAACCCTTCCCGGGAGAGATAGTCGAAGTCGACATATCTCCCGGTGGTGACGGCCTTCCCGGCCAATGGCCTCGCGGGAACCGCCCTAGGCGGGGAACGAGCCGGAGGTGGTTGCCTCGCGGGATCGTGCCGCGCCTTGGAGCGCCGCTCGGGACCGGCCTCGGGTCGGGACCTCTTCCGAACAACGGTCTTACGCGGCATTATGACCTAGACGGAATGAAAAACCTAAAGGACGGAGAAAGGTCGACGGAGGAGGCTTGGGACCGACCGGGGGCGACCTAGGAAGGGATGAAAAACCGAAGAACCGGTGAAAGATCGACGGAAAAGGGGTTGGAGACGATCGGGGACGACCTAGGAGTCGGCTCTAGGGCTTTTGAACAGTGGCGGCTTGAGAGAAAAGTGTTTTCGAAACGACAAATCGAGGGTTAAAAAGTCGGATCCCGACTGCGAGTCGACTCCACTGAGTCGCGAGTCGACTCGACCTCGAGTCGACTCCAGAATATGCGCGAGTCGACTCTCCTTATGCGCCTGTAGACTTCGAGTCGACTCCCGACTATATGCGAGTCGACTCCCCCTCTGCTGCCATCTTTGCGAGTTGACTCCCGCAAATGCGCGAGTCGACTCCCCCTTAGGAGCCGACTCTGAAACTTACTCGAGTCGTCTCTAACCTTGGCACGCACCTAAAAATCAGGCTATAATCGTGCCAAATAAGGGAAAAACACTAAAGTATGATCTGATTTGATGATTATTGAAAAGAAACTCTATTTTAACCACAATCTAGTCATCAAAATCAATGGATCTAGTGGAAACCACCACTAGGATGGATCAATCACTCCTAATCCCCTCCTAAGCACACTAAACCTCTCTTCACTTAGGGGTTTTGTAAAAATGTCTGCTAATTGATTATCAGTACAAACAAATTGGAGTGTCACATCACCATTCAATACATGATCTCTTATGAAGTGATGTCTTATCTTAATGTGTTTAGTTCTTGAATGTTGAATTGGATTTTTAGTTAGATTAATGGCACTTGTATTATCACAATTAATGGGAATTTTATCTTGTTTAATGCCATAATCTTCTAATTGTTGTTTAATCCACAAGATTTGAGCACAACAACTCCCGGCTGCAACATATTCAGCTTCAGCAGTAGATAATGCAACCGAGTTTTGTTTCTTGCTAAACCATGAGATAAAATTTTCTCCTAGAAATTGACACGACCCACTGGTACTTTTTCTATCAAGCTTACATCCAGCGAAGTCTGAATCTGTGTATCCTATTAAGTTTAGGCTAGATTCTTTAGAGTACCATAGCCCTATGTTCTTAGTTCCTATTAAGTATTTAAAAATTCTCTTAACTGCAGCTAGATGTGATTCTTTAGGATTAGCCTGATATCTAGCACACATGCAAACACTAAACATAATATCAGGTCTACTTGCAGTAAGATACAATAAGAATCCTATCATACCTCTGTAAAGTTTTTGATCTACAGATTTACCTGATTCATCTTGATCTAATTTGCATGATGAGCTCATGGGGGTGCTGATTGACTTGTTTTCCTCCATATCAAACTTCTTGAGCATCTCCTTGATATACTTGGCTTGATTGATGAAGATGCCTCCTTCAGACTGTTTGATTTGAAGCCCGAGGAAGTAGTTCAGCTCTCCCATCATGCTCATCTCAAACTCACTCTGCATCAAATCAGCAAATTCTTCGCAGAGGCGATTGTTAGTAGCACCGAAAATGATATCATCAACATAAATCTGTACTAATAACATATCTTTGTTTTGCTTTTTCAGAAATAGAGTTGTATCTACATTTTCCCTAGAGAATTCATGTTCTAATAGAAATTTGCTAAGTCTCTCATACCATGCTCTAGGTGCTTGTTTTAAACCATAAAGTGCTTTGTTCAGTTTATATACATGATTAGGGTATTGATGATTTTCAAAACCAGGAGGTTGTTCTACATATACCTCCTCATTAATATACCCATTTAAAAATGCACTTTTTACATCCATTTGAAAAAGTTTGAAGTCCTTAGAGCATGCATATGCTAATAATAGTCTAATAGCCTCAAGTCTAGCTACAGGAGCAAAGGTTTCATCAAAATCTATACCTTCTTCTTGATTATAACCCTTTGCTACTAGTCTAGCCTTATTCCTTGTAACAATTCCATTTTCATCAAGTTTATTTTTATAAATCCATTTCGTGCCTATAATAGGATATTCAGAAGGTCTCTCTATTAGATTCCATACCTTGTTTCTAGTAAATTGGTTTAATTCTTCTTGCATTGCATTTATCCAATTTACATCATTTTCGGCCTCTTCTATGTGTTTGGGCTCAAAGTGTGAGACAAAAGCTAGATGGTTATTTAAATTTCTAAGGGATGCTCTAGTCCTAACCGGTTGAGATGGATCATCTAGAATTAGTTCCTTAGGATGCCCGTGAGCATACCTCCAAGCTTTAGTTAGCCCATGATCCACAATAGCCTCTTGGCTTGATGGTGCTCCTTCACTCAACTTTTGATTATCATCTTGTAATGCCATCTCATCTATCTTTTCTTCAAGAATTTCAACATCATCATCAAAATTAACTTTCTTACTAGAGGAGATGTCACTAGAGTCATCAAATACAACATGTATAGATTCTTCTATAACTAAGGTTCTTTTATTAAAGACTCTATAGGCTTTACTAGTTGTAGAGTAACCTAAGAATATTCCTTCATCCGATTTAGAGTCAAATTTACCTAGATTATCTTTTCCATTATTATGAACAAAACACCTACATCCAAAAACATGAAAGTAATTAACTTTTGGTTTTCTGTTTTTCCACAGTTCATAAGGTGTTTTCTTTATGATGGGTCTTAATAAAACTCTATTTAATATATGGCAAGAAGTATTAATGGCTTCTCCCCAAAAGTACTTAGGGAGGTTACTTTCACATAACATAGTTCTAGCCATTTCCTCTAGAGTCCTATTTTTCCTTTCCACAACTCCATTTTATTGTGGTGTCCTAGGTGCAGAAAAATTATGGGTTATCCCCTTTTTACTACAAAATTTCTCAAATGACTGATTTTCGAATTCAGTTCCATGGTCACTTCTAATGGCTATGACTGAAGACTCTCTAGCATTTGTTACTTCCTTATGGAACTTCTTAAAAACAGAAAATGCTTGATCCTTATGTGCTAGGAACATGACCCATGTGTACCTAGAGTAATCATCTACAATAACTAGACCATATTTATTTCCACCTAGGCTTGTTGTTCTAGTTGGTCCGAATAGGTCCATGTGTAATAATTCTAGAGGCCTAGAGGTAGAGACACATTTTATGGATTTAAATGAGTTCCTAGATTGTTTGCCAAATTGACATGCTTCACATATTTTGTTCTTTTCAAATTTTAATTTTGGCAAACCTATCACGGAATCTCTTTTAACTAGTTTAGTTATTGTGTCCATGCTTGCATGACCTAACTTACGGTGCCATAACCAACTAGCATCATTATCTTTAGTTTCATTAACAACTAAACATTGGTTATGTTTTGCAAGATCTTCTAGGTCAACAACATATACATTTCCACGTCTAATCCCTTTAAAAACTAAACTATTGTCATTAGGGTTTGTTATAATGCATAGTGATGGTTTAAACATAACATCATATCCTTTATCACATAATTGACTAATGCTTAACAAGTTACGCTTAAGACCATCAACATATCTAACATTATCTATAAAAGTTGAAGAGGTGATTTGAACTTTACCAATACCAATGATGTGACCTTGGTTGTTGTCTCCAAAAGTCACAGCACCTCCCTTCTTAGCTTCAAGGGTGAAAAATTGATCCTTATCACCCGTCATGTGCCTTGAGCAGCCACTATCCAAATACCAGCAGTTTTTGTTGACCTTGGCTGCAAGACACTCCTACACAAGCAAATCATGTCAACTTAGGTACCCAAGTTTTCTTGGGTCCTTCATGGTTAGTCAAGTTGGTTCCTTTTGGAACCCATACCCTTTTAATTTTTCTTCTTGATTTACCTTTCCTAAAATTACACACATTTGCTTTATGACCTATAGTTCCACAACAAAAGCAGGTTATTTTCTTAGTTTTAGTTTTTCCAGCTTTAACAAAGAAGTTACTAAGAAGTTTTTGTTTATTTCTTGGTTTATATCCTAACCCGCTTTATTAAATACTGCTCGTTGACTATTGAGTATCATATTTAACTTTTCAGAACTATATGTAAATTTTTCAACTAAGGGTTTGTATTTGTTAAGTTCTTTAGTTAGTGTTTGATTTTCTATTTTTAGATCATTTAGTTTGTTTGTTAGATCCTTGTTTAAGATTTGTTTATGATTTTTAAATTCTGAAAATTTCTTAGTTAGTTTTTCATTATCTTTAGTTAAGGTATTAGTCTTTTGAGTTAAAAGTTGGTTGCTTGTCTTAAGTTCTATATTTTCTTTGGTGATTAAATCCTTATCCTTAACTAATTTATCGTATTTATGTAGGTATGATTGATTAGTTATTTTTAGTTCTTTATTCTTAAGATTTATTGCCTTATATTCTATCATTAATTCATTAAAAGCATCATAAAGTTCATCAAATGTAAAATCAAGCTGTGTTTCGGAAGTTACCTCATTTTCATTGGCCATGAAGCAGAAATTGGCCTTCTCTTTTTATTCTTCATCCGATGATGAAGATGATGTGTCGGAGTCCGATAGGGTGGTGACAAGGGCTTTCTTCTTCTTGTACTTGCTGCCCTTCTTTAGTAAGGGACACTCAGCTCTGATGTGTCCCGGCTTTTTGCACTCATAGCACCCAATCCCCTCATTTTTTCTTTCCTTACCTTTGTCCTTGCGGTAGGAATTTGAGGGGCCTCTCCTTTGATGATAAGCCTTCTTGTGGTTGATAAATTTTTTGAACTTGCGCACAAGAAGTGCCTCACCATCATCTTCCTCATGTTCTTCTCCTTCACTGCTGCTACTGCAAGATAATTCCTTGTTAGATGAAGTAGATTTTAGAGCTATTACCTTTTTCTTGTGGGAGGACTCTTCCTCGTTGTGTTGCTTCATGGTTAGCTCGTGCGTCATTAAGGATCCAAGAAGCTCCTCGAGTGGTAATTTGTTCAAGTCCTTGGCTTCTTGGATTGCCGTCACTTTAGCTTCCCACGACCTTGGTAGACACCGAAGGATTTTCCTGACAAGCTCACTGTTAGTATAGTTCTTGCCAAGGCTTTTTAGGCCATTGACAATGTCAGTAAACCTAGTGAACATGCTAGTGATTGTCTCATTAGAATTCATTTTAAATAGTTCATACTTATGAACCAATATATTAATTTTGGATTCTTTAACTTGATTTGTGCCCTCATGGGTCACTTCAAGTCTATCCCAGATCTCTTTTGCAGAGTTGCAAGTAGAGACCCTATTGAATTCATTTCTGTCTAAGGCACAGTAAAACACATTCATAGCTTTAGAATTTAGTTGTGCCTTTCTCATGTCATGTTCATCCCAATCCTTTTCTAATTTGGGTACCGTGATACCCTCTACATATGTGGATGGGATGTATGGGCCATTTACTACAATGGTCCACATCTCATAGTCTTGGGCTTGGATGAATATTCTCATCCTAGCCTTCCAGTATGAGGAGTCGGATCCATTAAAGAAAGGGGGTCTTTGGGTGGACTGACCCTCAATGTGGGAAGATCCAAATGGAGTTGTCATTTTGATCTTTTAACTCTTGGGTGGAAGAGTTTAGGCTCTGATACCACTTGTTGCCCAGATAGACAACCCAAGAGGGGGGGTGAATTGGGTTTTAAAATAATTTGGGTATTTAAAACGATGTGGATAAGTAATTAAAACTAGTGTAAGTTATTTAATTAATTACTATGTGCTGTGAGTGATATGAAAGGAAGAAGAATAGAGACACGCAATCACAAACACCAAGTTTTATAGTGGTTCGGAGCTAACCCTTGCTCCTACGTCCACTCCCCAAGTCTCACTTGGGAATTCACTATAACCCCCTTGGATTACAGCCGGTTGTTTTCCAAGCTCACAACCAAACTTGTTGTTTTACGAGCTCACAACGAACTCGGTCGGTTTTCCCAGGCTCACCGACTAGAACCACCCCGATTGTTTTCTCGGGATCACAATCGAACCCTTACACACGTTGGTTTTACACTCGGCTCACCAACCAACCTCAATCCCCTTGATTCAATCCCCCGATTGAACCAAGCAAATACAATATGTAAATAAAAAGAAGAAACAGAAAAATACAGCTTCTCAAAAGCAGATAAAAGACAATATGAACAATAAATGAAGTTAAGAAGCCTCAAACGCTTTTAGGTTGGAGAAGAGGAATGGCTTCTTAAACTTCTGGTCTCCTCTTGAGTGAGTAGTCGACTTGAATGCAGGAGGAGAAGGCTTTAATTGCTGGGAAGATGTAGGTGGATGCAGTAAATGCAGATCTTCCTCTTTTTCGTTGAAGAACACGTTGCAGAGCTTGAATGCTTGATTAGTTGGAGTGGAATGGTTCTTTTCTACCTTGCTATAGTCTTCTGTAGCTATTTAAACCAACCCCCACGGAAACTAGCCGTTAGAGAGCTTTTTCTGCCCGTTCTGCACACTCTGCGCAGCCTGACAATGTGTCCGTTGGTGGGTTAGAGTCGACTCGCGCGATCAGGAGTCGACTCGGCTGTAGCGGGAGTCGACTCAAGCTTTTCCGGAGTCGACTCGGCAACTGTTCCAAATTTGAATTAAAGTTGCCTTCACGACTGGGAGTCGACTCGTCTTGACCTGGAGTCGACTCGCCAACTTCTGGAGCTGACTTGGCAATTTCGGAGTCGGCTCATCCACTGAAGTCCGTGGATCCAATTTTGAATTTGATCCACCCGAGTCGACTCGACTGTCCTGGGAGTCGACTCGAATCTCAGAGCCCGAACTCCCGATTCTCTGTCTTTTGGCTCGTCCAGTCTTGGAGTCGACTCGAACTTCCTCGGAGTCGACTCGGCTCTCAGTTTCCGAAACTTGGTCTTCTGCCTTTTTGATGTGAAGCTGTCTTGGAGTTGACTCGAGCTGTCTGGGAGTCGACTCGAATCTCAGAGGCAGTAACTTGGTCTTCTGTCTGTTGATGGTCGCGGAGTCTTGGAGTCGACTCGAATCTCAGAGTCCGAAAATTGCTCTCTGACTTTTTCTTGTGTTCCTCTGAGAGTCGACTCTTACTATCCTGGAGTCGACTCGGTGAACATCGGAGTCGACTCGCGCACTTTGGGAGTCGACTCGTTGATAGGTTCTGAGTTGAAGCTTTCTGTTCTTCTGTCTGTTCTCAGTCGGAGTCGACTCGTACTGATCTGGAGTCGACTCGAGCCCGTGCCAGTGAACTTGATACGCTTGGAGTCGACTCGTGATACTCAGGAGTCGACTCGAGTCTCAGACTTTGGTTCAGGCTGACTTCTTAACTTATCCAAAATACTATGAACCAAGTCTAGAGACACGTAGACAGGATTTTCACTGAAACACTTAATTGAATTCATTAGTAAACAAGAATTATACTCAAATGCTTTGAGCTCATCAAAATCAAATGGGGTTTTAATCAATCACTCCACATTTCTTCTTCCTCATGGGTCGCCGGAAGATCCCCATAAAAGGCTTAGCCACATGAGTGAAAAGGGGCTGCAAGTTCTGGCCAAGAAAGGGCTCTTACCCAGCTTAAAAGGTATGTCACTACAGACTTGTGTTCATTGCTTAAAAGGTAAGCAACATAGAGTTTCATTTCAAGAAAACTTGGGTTCTAGAAAAGAACATGTTTTGGATTTGGTGCATTTGGATATTTGTGGTTCTTTGAAAACTAAATCACATGGTGGTGCACTTTACTTTGTTACTTTTATTAATGATTATTCAAGAAAATTTTGGGCTTATACACTTAAAACTAAGGATGAAGTTCCAGATGTGTTTAAGCATTTTCAGGCTAAGGTTAAAAGAGATATGGGGAGAAAATTAAAGTGCATTCGGACGGAAAATGGAGGTGAATATCTTAGGCCATTTGATGCTTATTGCAATGCCCAAGGCATCAAACACCAAAAGACACTGAAGAAAATCTCTCAACAAAATGGCGTTGCCGAGAGGATGAATCGCACCATTGTTGAATGGATTAGGTGTATGCTTTTACATGCAAAGCTACCTAAATCATTTTGGGGGGAAGCTTTGCGGATAGCGGTGGACTTGATCAATATGTCCCTTTCGTAGCCTTTGCTTGGTGATGTTTTCGAAAGAATTTGGAGTGGTAAAGATGTTTCTTATGCTCACTTGAAAGTTTTTGGTTGTAGGGCTTTTGTGCACATCCCTAAGGATGAAAGATCCAAGCTTGACAAGTCAAAACAATGCATTTTTCTTGGCTATGGGCATGATGATTTTGGCTATAGATTGTGGGATCCGGTTGACAAGAAAATCATTAGAAGCTGTGATGTTGTTTTTCTTGAAGATCAAACCATGGAGGATTTTGACAAAGTTGAGCAAACCAAGTCAAGTACCCATGATCTTGTGGACTTGGGACCTATTCCTCCATCTCTGATGTGTGGTGAAAATGTGAAAGACTTGCAACAACCTCATGAGGAAGTCCATGACAATGAGGTTGGTAATGAAGATGCTAATGACGTTGATGCGGGGGAGCCGCTAAGTCAAGAAACTCCAACACCACCCACTTTGAGAAGGTCAACCAGAGAGCGACAACCTTCCAAGAAGTATTCTACTCATGAATATGTCATGGTTAGTGATCAAGGTGAGCCCGAAAGCTACCAAGAAGCCATTGAGGATGCAAGCAAAGATGTTTGGTTAAAGACAATGCAAGAAGAAATGGCATCTTTGCTTGAGAGCAAACCTATGAGTTGGTGAAGCCGCAAAATGGAAAGAAAGTATTGGGGAATAAATGGGTCTTTAGGCAGAAAAATGGTGACAAAAACCCAAGGTACAAGGTAGAACTGGTTGTTAAAGGCTTTGGATAGAAAATGGGTGTTGATTTTGATGAAATTTTTTCACCAGTTATGAAGATGTCATCCATTCGGGTTGTACTTGGAATGACTCTAAGTATGAATCTAGAAGTTGAGCAACTTGATGTGAAAATGACATTTCTTCAAGGTGATTTGGAAGAAGAAATATACATAGAGCAACCAGAAGGTTTTGAGGATGTTGATGATATATTAATTGTGGGTCAAGATTCCTCCAAGATCAACCACTTGAAGATGGAGTTGGGCAAGTCTTTTGCCATGAAAGACTTGGGACCCGCAAAACAAATTCTTGGAATGAAAATCATTCGTGATCGCAAATAGGGGCTGATTTGGTTATTTTAAGAAAACTATGTCAAGAAGGTGCTTGAAAGGTTCGACATGGCAAAGCAAAGCCCGTTGGATGTCCACTTTCTGCACACTTCAAGCTTAACTCAAAGCAATATCCTTCTAATGAAGAAGACAAGAGGGCGATGATGAAAATTCCTTATGCTTTAGCGATTGGTTCGTTGATGTATGCTATGGTTTGTACGAGGCCCGACATTGCACATGCCGTTGGAGTTGTTAGTTGATTCTTTTCTAACCCCAGAAAGAAACATTGGGCAACGGTTAAATAGATTCTAAGGTATCTCCGAGGGACTTCTAATGTATATTTATGCTATGGAAAAGGCAAACTAATGCTTGATGGGTTCACGGATGCCGATATAGCAGGTGACATTGATTCTAAAAAGTCCACTTTGGGGTACTGATGACTTTTGCAGGGAGGGCTGTTTCGTGGTAATCTAAATTACAAAAATATAAATTACAAAAATATGTTGCCTTATCAACTACAGAGGTTGAACTCATTGCCATTATGGAAGCATGCAAGGAGGTACTTTGGTTGAAAGAATTCTTACAAGAATTGGGTTTGAAGCAAGAGAAGCATGTTTTTTTTGTGATAGTCAAAGTACCATTCATTAAGGTCAAAGCATATTGATGTTAGATACCATTGGATTGTGATGTCTTGAATTCAAAGGCGTTGCAACTTGAGAAGATTCACACTGATGATAATAGTTTGGACATGATGTCTAAAGCTTTGTCTAAAGACAAGCATGAGAAGTGTAGAGCTTTGGCGAAAATGGTTGATTTTTCCTTATAAGTCGGGAGGGAGAGAATTGTTAGGCATCCCTCCTTATGCATTTAATTATGCTTGGAAGTTGTCGGATGTGTAGTGTTCAAGTTCTCTAGGAAGACACTTGGTTATTCAAGCTTGCTTGGGTAATTGAAGTTTGTTTGACTACTAGTTTCAATGCAAACTTGTGGAAGGTTGCTGCTTCATTGGAAACTGGTTTTTGGGATTTCAAAGGATGAATAGGAGTGAAAAAATACAAATTAGTGTGATGGAATTTACAGCTGTTATTTTGACTGCATTTCTGTGACTCTTCGGTGACTTGGAGAGCTTGATGCCATATTCTCTCCTATTTTTCTCAGCAGCCTTTCTCGTTTGGAGCTTTTGTGTAGCTTCTTTCCTCACTTGTAAAAGCTTCATTTTTGCCTACAAAATTCTTATTATTTTTGTGAGATATTTGTGTCTATTGTAAACACTTTGTAATCTTACAAAGTTAGTAAAAATCAGACCTCGGTCCCGTGGAAGTACCTCAATTGAGGGAACCACGTAAAAATCTTTTGTGTTCTTATTTTGTTTATTATTTTCATCATTAATTTACACTTGTGGGGAACTAAGTTTCATCAACCCGCCAAAATTCTTGACTATTGAAAATTTTTAATTTTCTTTCTAAAAAGGTTCAAAAATTTTCCGTGTCCTCGGCTTCTCTGCTCATTTGAACAGGCTAGTTGGTTGTCTTAACCATTTAACCTTTTAAATACAAATTTTATTTTTTAAAAAAATTTAAATTTTAAAATCTATTTTAATAATTTTTTATTAGATATTTAAATGTAAGTACACTTACATTTATTAATGTCTACTGGTTTCAGGCTCGATTGGGCTTGGAGGATGATGGGATGGTGACCAAACACATGCACTCCAGCCCACCTTAGATCGTCGTGCCATGCGGTGCGCATGTCATGGCATGGCGTGGGCAAATGCGTATCTTCGCGTGGTATGGGGTTTTATGAGGCACGTACACATTATGGATTTTATTGTGCACGTACTATGGGTCTTTATGAGGCACCCGCGCAAGTAGGTTATTAAGATCTTCATTGAAAGACCAGTAGAGGCTTTTATTGGCCTCTCCAGAGGTTGCTTGGATCTGGCCTATAAAAAGATTCTAATAAAATGTCAAACAAGGCAACAATCCAACTCCTAATAAACCAAATTAAGAAGAGAACAAACGACTACTTCCCTAACACTAAAGAGTCGATTCTTGAATGAAATCCACAGATCCTGAGGAGCATTTCAAGAGAGAGAGAATCACCTGGCTTCGATCCATTTCGAGGGGAAAGGGTTCTCTTCCATATCTTTGGGCAAAGAACTTGGGAGGCCTTGGTTCGCCCTCTTCGTCCTCTCTTATGTTATGGCATCTGAGAGCCTGAGGAGATATCAGTCCTTCTAGTGTTCTTAGATCGTTGGTTAATGTAGAATAGGCGTGTGGGAGGCGAGATTGGTTGTTTGGAGTTTAAGAATAAGTCAAAACAAAAAAGAAAAAGGGACAAGGGATCGCACGATGGTCGCTCAGGAGGATAAACGAAAGAATTCGGATTGCTTTGAGATTCATATGAGTCAATAGATCCATAGAGAACGTAGTGAAAGAAGATCTATGCTTTTTTTAAAAATTAGATAATTATTAAAAATAAATATAAATACATTCATAAAAATTAGAAAATAAAATATTTAAAAGTATTATGAAAGGCAGGTGAAAAAATCTTATAGTGTAAATTTGGTATGGTTGGCTATATAGCCCACCATCCAATGTGCAGGACTATTAGTTTTTCTGTAAGCATGAGAAATCTCTCAATAGAGAGAAAAGCATGCATCATCCATTAGCAATCATTTAGCAACGGCATAGGATGGATCATGAAGCTACTGATAATTGTTAGTAAATCTTCTTTCAGAATCTCTGCTTAGCATAAATCAATCCTTTCCATGCAACTCGTTATTCTATGATACAGTAGTATCAAAAAATTTTGACACTGTCAGCTGCTAAAAAACATTTTTTATTAAAAAAGTCTGCTCCTTCAAGATTAAGATCAATCATGCTTTTGCACAAAAGATACAACCCAAATCACGATTGCATAGACGCCACATAGACACAAACATGGATATCTTATCATAAGCGGCTCACTGAATCACAACCACCATGTCATGCATTAGTAGATTGGCTTTCCCCAGTCTAACCCCGAGAGAGGATCCCGGCTCAATTATTTCCATGGAGATAGAGATCCATTGCAAGATATTGCGTTTGGAGAAGCTTTTGCAAATGCTCCTCGTAGAACTCATCGAGCTTAAATTTGAGAAAAGATTGGTGCAATGTGACATGGTTAGTTTTGACAAGAGAGGTACAGAAAATCTCAACGTAATGCCACATCTCATAATGATTGCAGTACGTGGAAATCAAGATTATTTCTTTCTAAATGATCAAGGCCTTCTTTGGATGCCAGAACCAGCTAAGTCACAAATTTCTCAAGGAGAAGACAGGCGAAAAATTTAATGAATTTGAGAGACCTCACAAACCATAAAATTCCAAAATGTGCGGACATTAAATTCTCTGAGAGGTGATTTTGGATATCCTGATTTTTTGGGGACTAGATGGTTCAAAACTTCCCTCACATTAAAACTCGCTTTAATGTGCGGACATTAATGTGCTCTCTCCCCAAGTAAGCTCTTCTCAACCTCCATCAGTTGATGCTTTACTTATTGGGCATCCAAACAGGGCATAAAAAGGTCACAATTTGTACTATATATTTTAGCATAAAATGCATTCAATTTCTAGCAAATAATTGAAGAAGGTTTGTGCTGAACATCAGAAGTTGTTCCCTAACTGTAGATGTCACTGGACCCAGTCCATGAAGGTGGTTTTTGTAATGTCCGGGCCCACAACCTACTAGGCCCAATAAGAAATAGGCCCAGTTAAGGGTTTGGGCCCAAATTTCACTATGGGCAGTATTATTATAATGGTTATTATAATGGTTAAAAAAAAAAAAAAAAAAACGAAGGGATAAGACCGACAGGGAAGGGTTACCTCACCCCCTGCTGGCAGCCGATGCCGGCGCGCCGGAGACAGGGGGGGCGGCGGCCAGTCCCGGAGCAGGGAGGAATGGAGAGGATGGGACCTCTCAGAGGGGGGGTCTCATCCTCTAAACAAATTATTTAAGCCTTTGCCGGCAACCCCAAGTGACAGACCCCCTAGAATACTGAATGAGAGAGTGAGAGAGCCGAAGCCTTGGAGCCGAAGGCCAAGGAGCCCTGAAGCTCTGAGAAAGGGGAGACTACCAGGGAGGAAGCACTGCCCGACTACACCCGGCTAAAACCAGGTATGGACCCCCTGTTAATAAAATTTTAAAGTCTGGAGAAACCCTCTGTGGAGGATTTCCCCTCTGTCTCAACAACGAAACAGAGAGGAGGAGATCGGCAGAAGGGAGAAGGGTCACGGGCCAGACCCATGGACCCCGGACCGGCCTGAGAATGGCCGCGGCCCAAGACCAGGCCCGATGACCACTCGGGCCGAGCCGCCTGCAGGGCACCGCAGCCTCGGCTGCGGCTACGCTAGGGCTCGGGGGGCAGCCCGGGCCGCCGGATCTGGCCGAGCCGGCAACAGAGGTGGCCACAAGGCCACCAGCTCCGGCCGGACCGCCACCTCTTCTCCGGCAAGAGGTGGTGGTGCCGGAAGGAAGGACCAAAGAAAAGAAAAGGAAGAAGGGAAGGAAAAAAAAAAAAAGGGGAACTCACCGGACCTTAAGGCTTCTTCCCCTCCGGCCATGCCCTGCCGTGGACGGAACAGATGGAGGCTCTCGGGTATAGCCCGGACTCCGACCCATCTCCGAGCCCCTTCCCCTCTCTGGCATCACTTCGGAGAGAGGAAGGGCCGGCCTTCCTTTTCGCCGGTGCACCGGGGGGAAACCCCCGCCTCGGTCGGTGGATCGGGGGGGAGCCTCGTCTCCCCGATCGCCTGCGGGAGAAGAAGGGGAGGAGACAGTGGGTTCCGGTGGGGGGGCGAAGGGTCGGAAGCTAGGGTTCGGCGAAAACAAAGAAGAAAGAAAGAAAGACAAAGAAAGGAAGAAAGAGGGAAAGAGAAAGAAAGAGAGGGAGTGACGGAGGAAGAGAGGCCGTGGATTCGGCCGGAGAAGAAGAAGAAGGCCGAGGAATCGGCCGAAACACCCACGATTCCGGCGAGGGCGAAGAAGAGAAGAGAGAGGAAGAGCGTCGGAGGAGAGAGGGGTCGCGGAAGGTGAAGAGGCGGAAGCCTCTGGAAGGGGGGAGAAGGAAAAACATGAGCACGGGTTCGCGGGTCGGATCCGAACCCGAACCCGCAACCCATTAATCTTAAAAGGAAAAGCAAATGGGTTAGGTAAACCCAATGAAACCAGACCCAATTGAATATAAATCGGCCCAATTAAAGCCCAATTCAACCCAATGTAATTAATTTGGGGCCAAATTGATCCCGGATCGACCCTGACTCAGGCCCAAACGGGTCACAGTGACCCTAAACCCGAAATTAAACCCAATTGAGCTGGGAATTAAGCTTAGTGGCCAATCGGAGGGCCAATTAAGACTTATGAGCCCAGCCAAGACCCCAATACAGAGGAATTAGGCTTGGGCTAAATTTCAGGTAGAAAAGGAAATAACATATTATTATTATGACATGATTGTAGGTGACTTAGGACTCGTCACCAGGACGCAGGAGACCTAGGAGAAAGGCAAATTACTGTAAGTAACTTGTTTTAATCTTGTTGTGAATCGTGTATGTAAGTAGCCTGCCCTAATCTTTATGGATCATACATGAAATTTAACATGTTATGCATGTACTATAGGCTAAGAACGATATGTGTATCTGACATGCTCTAGTTACACAAGATATGATGATATATGCTTTATATTCCGTTATGCCTACAAAATACTGGGATTACATTACATGCTAAGATATGAGTTATGAAATATGAACATGGGTGGTACATGTCAGTCACATAATTCATAGTTGTGCACATATTATGTTTTCATAGCTCTTGTGATACATACAAAATGAATTGAATTCCATATTATGATTTTTATTAGCATGAGTGTAAAGAGTGATAATGATTTGCTCTAGCGGCATATTGCTTGTAAAGGGGTACCTAAGAACTCCTATTGCTACGGGCCGAATGCAACTGAGCCGGCCTTGCCAGTGGCCGATAATGACTGAGCCAGCCCCGCCAGTGGCCGACTAATAACTGAGCAGGCCCCGCCAGTGACCAATAATGAATTCGCCGTAGCATCTATGAGGTGCTACCTATACGAAACATTATTTACTCTTAAGAGCTACTGACCCAATGTAACTGAGCCGGCCTTGCCAGTGGCCGAGAATGACTGAGCCAGCCCTGCCAGTGGCCGCCTAATAACTGAGCCGGTCTCGCCAGTGGCCAAGAATGACTTCGCAGTAGCATTTAAGAGCACGACCACGGCATGCCGGTGGCACGATTTTTCCTACATGTGCATATTACATGATTTCCTGACATTGTAGGATACTGTTTTATTTACTCAGCATGGATATTTTATTATGATGATTGATTTAGTAGCATACATGTCAGCTTCTCAAACCCTGATAAGCATGGTTAGCATTTTTAGTCGATTCGACAAGATTATGCAGGATTACTTACTGAGCCGTGTAGCTCACGCCTGTTCATTTACTTTTTTTTTTAGATCACCACCAGTGACAGCTGCCAGAAGCATTTTTCTTTTGCAACAGGGCTTCTTTATTTTTGGGGATGATATAAATAAACTTTTGTGTATATAAACTATGTAGAAGCTTTGTACTTTATATGAATCAGTGGGTTGTAATACCTTCTTTTGATATATACAAGTTACACTGCTTTTGACTACCTGTTGACCATGTACGAGGCTGCGTGCTATTGTGGGCGGTAGTCGGCAATAGCACGGCCGTGTCACGGAGCCGGATCCGGGGCGTGACAGTTTTAATGACATTGTAAGTTCTTTTTTTTTTTTTTATAAAATGGTTGCTTTTGGAAGTTGTAGCTTAGGCTTCAGATGTTAGCCTCTTGTAAATTTAGAATGAGCCGTATTTGTTAGGCTTTTTATGTATTCTTTTGACCATTTCTCTATTGATTTAATCTTTTGAGGTCAATTGATTAACTAACATGTTAGAACTCAGGTTTGTTAGAGATCATGTTTGAATCCCCTCTATGCCAAATATTTTTTAATTAATCTAGTTATCATTTTAACATTGTTGTTCCTATTATTTTGATTCGTTCCAGTTATTGTGGTCCCTCGTGCATATAAGAGCATGGAGCCATAAGTATGATGCAGTGGCTAGAGCAAAATACTATCCTTCAAGCACTCAATTAAAAACTTTTGTTAAAAAGAAAGATCTACACCCTTGAGGCATCATTTATGCCACATTTGTTTCTATGATCAAGATCAAGCAATAGCATGCATGCAAAGATAGCCGGTTTACAATTCTAAGAAGATAAATAATGTCAAATCTTTATAAATCAAACTATAGATTTTATATTAATAACTAAACACTAGGTGCTATTTTTAGTGATGGGATTCTTCCCCTGAATTATGAGGACAATTTACTAAGTCTAAAAATATGTATACCCCAATGGTTCGGATTCTCTTTGGTCTATGGTTGAACTAGAGAGGTCCAATCAATCAATTATGTTCGTGTATGGCACGATGGATTGAGTGTCTTTTGATGCCATCCACTTTATTACAATTGCGATGCGATACACGAATAATCATAATTGATAGACTAGCTCTCTTCGTTCTAACCATGGGCTAGAGAGGGTTTCAACTATATTCCAAAAAAATTGTATCCAAATTATCTATTACTTTGCTAGAAATATTAAATCATCCATCGGCGCACACACATGATAAAAAGGGATTTTTTGTTAATTAATTCTTAAAAAAATTTTATATTTACATATCATTTCTCATCTTTTTATATTTGTACAAAAATTATTGTAAGTTATTCTTTTATACCAGTACATTCTTTCGCTAACTTTTGTTGATTGAATCTTGTTTAACTAAGATTGTGAAAGAACAAATGCATCACCGTCAACTATAAATGAGGTTTAAGACTTATAGCTTCTTCTCGATCACTTTGCTTCTTTTTGTTCAAAATTGATTACGTGGAGGGGTTGGGAGCAAAATTATCCAGACGGTAGAAACTTAACCATGAGAATATACGTGAGCATGGAGTTTATCATTTAGTTAACCTAAGGATATAGGCTTCAGATATTAAAAATATAGACATAGAAATACAGAAATCAATTTTTAAATTTAAATATAGAATAAAAAACATAATTATAAAAATATTGATTAAGTGTGGGACTAAGGGTAAAAATACCCAGAAGGTAGAAATTTTATGTTGTTAGGAGAATATAAGTAAAAGAGTCCAGAAGATATGAATTTGTCATCTACGTAACCCAAGGTAAGGACCTAGATTTTAGAAATTAAAATATATATTAATATATAAATCTATAATATAATATAATATTATTATAATATAGCAATATATTATTGTATATTATAACATAATAATTTAATATAATATTAAATTATTTAACCATAATATAATATAATATAATATTATATTTATAGTATAATACAATAATAAACATATAAAATATTATAAAAATTACCGTTACTTTTCCAATGTTTTTCCATCCGACAATCGTAGTTTCTATTCCAATCCGAAGCCGCTAGAAAACCTGTAGGAGAAAAATACTACGATCCCTGAGAGCTTGTTAGAGAAGAGAGGTGAGGAGAGAGGGGAGGAGCGAAGATGGTGAAGGTTCGGATGAACACCGCCGACGTCGCCGCCGAGGTGAAATGCCTCCGGCGGCTCATCGGCATGCGCTGCGCCAACGTCTACGACATCACCCCCAAGGTAACAACTCAAAACCCTAACCCTCCAGAGACCAAATACCGTCCGATCCATTCTTTTCATTCTGTCCTCTAATTTCAATGCGTTTCCCTCTCCCCATGTTCCCCAAGGTAACAACTCAAAAACCCTAATCCCCCATGATCAAATGCCATCCTGTCCATTTCTTTTCGTTCTGTCTTCCAATTTTTATATGTTTCTCTTCTTTAATCCCCTCGCCTATATCTCAGTGAAAATCCGTTGTTTATGTTTTTATTTTTGTTCTTCTGGGCAAATTTTTGATTTGATTCTTGAAGTTTGTAGACCGGAAGTTGTGAATCTGTCGGCATACTAGCATAATTTTGGAAAAGAACGGTTATACCTAATCAAGAAGCAAAATGTTAACTAAAGTTGCAGAGAAAGGGCTATTGTGTTTTCTTGATAATATCTCAAGGTAAAAAGTTGGTGCACGTAAGCATTTTAGTTTCTTGTGGAATCCTGCAAAAGAGAAATCTGAGCTCCTTTGAGAGTAACTTAGAGAGGATAAAAATGATGATCGCAGCCATATTACTTGCTAGAAGGGTTATTTATGCTCTGCAAATTTGTTTAGGACTTTCTAATAGCTTATGGTTGGGTATAATTTATACTAGAAGCTCAGAAGTCAAAATGGTTCATTTACTATTTTATGATAGGCCCTCTCTTGCCTAAAGTTGTCTTCTTCAGGATTTTGGGTCAGTTTGAAGACTTGATGACTTGCAGAACTGGTTGAATAACATTTCCAAACTATGTAGATAATGTTTTGTTTTATAAGAATAGCCCCAAATAGTTAAGAAAATACTTATTTTTTAAAGATCAAGGTTTGCCTTTGTGTTGTGGCTTCTTTCAATGGATTGCTCCTTCACTTTCCCTTTGGAAATATAATTGTTTAAATTTTCCTTTACAATTGTTGAAAGCGTTGAAGTATACCTATATAGTTAGATCCGTGCCTTCTTTCTAGAAACTACAATCTATTGGAGATAAGTGTCACTCTTGATATTAATGTCAACAACTTGGGGTCATGATT
Organism: Phoenix dactylifera; assembly: GCF_009389715.1. Taxonomy (NCBI): domain Eukaryota; kingdom Viridiplantae; phylum Streptophyta; class Magnoliopsida; order Arecales; family Arecaceae; genus Phoenix; species Phoenix dactylifera. The sequence continues at coordinate 30,181 of NW_024068481.1, read as the reverse complement.
TTACCATGAACTTCACACTATTTTTATATGTTATAATAATATGGAACTGTATTATTTGGTAAATCTTCAATCATTATGTGATCGCAATCAGTTCAACTATCATACAACACAACTGACTACTTTTTATCAGTATGGAACTGGATTTTGGAGGATTGCTTCAAGTATATCTTTCAGCAGTTCAGAATTAATGCATTAACAACATGCCTTGGCCTGGATTGATATTTTTGTCCATTCTGCAACTCCTTCAAACCAAGTAGTCCTAGTTCTCTATTGACAAATTATATTATTTTGTTTAGAATTCACACCCTTATCCTGTTTAGGGATGCATCTCTATTTGTTTAAATTTGTTATTAATATTAATCTTTTTTTCTTAAATTGTTGATAATGATGTTGCATTTGTAGACTTATCTGTTCAAGCTGATGAACAGCAGCGGCATGACAGAGTCAGGTGAGAGCGAGAAAGTTTTGTTGTTGATGGAAAGTGGTGTCAGATTGCACACAACTCAATATGTCAGGTAAATTATGTGCTCAGTTGGATCATTAATAAAGTGTATTGCAGTATCTTTGAAATTATCAGGATTTTCCACCATTGATTGTAGGGACAAAAACACAACTCCTTCTGGATTCACTCTTAAATTACGGAAGCACATCCGCACGAGAAGACTTGAAGATGTGCGGCAACTCGGATATGACCGTGTAATTACTTTCTCTTGTATTTAGTGGCATCAGATTAACTGTCTGGATTCCTTAATTTTGGAACTGGATGAACAAATTGGCTCTCTGAGTTACAATACATTACTATGTGTTATTCAACTTTTTTGGTTTGTATAGGCTTCTTGATCCCCACCTATGCTGATTTATAGCCACCTTGTATTTTCTATCTACAGATTATCCTTTTCCAGTTTGGATTGGGTAGCAATTCTCATTTTGTTATCCTGGAGCTGTATGCCCAAGGAAATATTCTTCTTACAGATTCTGAGTTTACTGTCATGACACTTCTCCGATCGCACAGGTTGTTATAACATCCTCAATTGCGAATTTCATCTTGATGCTATTTATGTTTCGGTTCTATAATCCTTTTGACATAGTGTAATTAGTATATCTTTTTAATTTTTTCTCTTACATCTAAGTCATGATATAAGTGAAATCTATGTGGTATGTAGCTGATGCTAATTTCTTAGAAAAAGAGAGAAAATGGTAGGCTACCTTGTCTGGGCGACCTGATGTTTTATTGTTGCACCAAATTTGGGGCAGCCTGAAACTTAATGAAACTTGGTCAAAATTCTTGATACTGATTTCTGTTTATAAGTTGGTAGCCTTGGTTCTTATAATGTATAGTTAAGACAGAGGCCCTAATTTGGATTCATCTGCTTCTATTTTAACCTCCACATGAATTTTGATTGATATGACCATCAAATCTTATTGGTTTAGATATCAGTACTTCTTACGGTTGAAAGAGGCCTCACTATGACATTGGCCTTACTAATTACACTGATAAAAATTATGATTTGAGTTCTTTATCTCGAACTTTGTGCGTGTGTCCAGAAAAAGGGAGGTAAAGTTACCTTTATTAAGATTCTTTACTTTCTGTGTTGCAGAGAACTCCAGGTTATTAGTATGATGAGAACTTTTAATGCATTTTCATTCTCTGGCTATGGTTCCTAGACTAGTTGGCATTTCATTCACAAATTGGAACTTGTTCATTTCCCTTTTCTAATCCTTCTTTTCCTGGTTTCCATGTTTAACCAGCTGTCAAACTTTTTGTGAGGCAAGTATGACAGATTTTGTTTGATATTGATTGGTTATTTCTGCACCATAAAGTTCCCTTTAATCTATACAAGAAAATAGCATTGCTGATTCGAAGTCACTTTCGATCTGTCTAATGTAAGCTCATTTAAAGGGTTGGAGACTGTGCGCACGCATGTGTGATTGCATGTGTCCAGAAAAAAAAGGACAAAATTACTTTTATTAGGAGATGAAGAAGGGTTGTCCAGTGTGTGTCTCCAGAAAACAAAAGGTGATAAAATTTCTTATCAAGAGATAATAAAGGGTTGGCAATTATGTGTGTGTGTCTCTCCAGGAAAGGGGGTATAAAATTACTTTACTAAGATTCATTATTTTTCATGTTGTAGACAACTCCACGTTATTAGGATGATGAGATCTTCTTTTAATGCATTTCCATTTTCTGGCTATGGTTCCTAGACTATTTGAATTTCATTCACAAATTGGAACTGTTCATTTCCCTTTTCAAATCATTATTTTCCTGATTTCCATGTTTGACCCTCTGGCCGCTGTCAAACTTTTTGTGATGCGAACATGACAGATTTTGTTTGATATTATGCACCATAAAGTTTCCTTTAATCTATATGGGAAAAATAGCATTTCTGATTTGAAGTCACTTTCAATGCATCTAATGCAAGCTCATTTACTGCAGAGATGATGACAAAGGGTTGGCTATTATGTCACGCCATCGTTATCCAATTGAAGCCTGTCGTGTTTTTGAAAGGACTGACTTTATGAAGTTAAAAGCAGCACTTAGCTTTGAGTTAACTGATGATAATGAATCTTCTGAGGTTCTTGATGCTAGTGGCGATGCTTGTGACAAATCCAAAGAACCTACTAGTGGTAAGAACAAGAATTTGCCTGCATCAAAGAAGAAAAGTAATGATGGAACTCAGTCAAATAAAACTACTTTAAAGACGATTCTTGGACAGACATTAAGCTATGGACCTGCACTATCTGAACATATAGTATTGGACGCCGGCTTGCCTCCAAATATGAAAGTTGGGAAGGATAGTAAAATAGATGAGGCCACAATTCAAGCTTTGGTGCAAGCTGTTACCAGGTTCGAGGACTGGCTTGCAGATGTTATCTCAGGTCAAATAGTTCCTGAGGGATACATTTTGATGCAAAATAAGGTCATTGAGAAGAAGGAAACTCTACCTTTGCAAGAATCTACTTCGGATAAGGTTAATTGGCTGCTTTTGCTTTCCTACTTACTGGTAGCTCAAGTGACCTGTTGTTTGGGAATATATATACAAGCGCATACTCTTGGTTAAAATGATGTGATAGTGATAGAAGGAAAATCAACTATATATATTAGCACTTGCTCTTGTTTTGAATGATGTGGTGGTGATAGAAGGGAAAACAACTAAGTCAAGGTATCCAATTTCAATATCTTATGTCATCAAGCTGCCTTGACATATCAAAATAGGTTGTGCTAAGTGTGCTTATCTATGTCAACATATAATGTGATACAATTGGCTAGTGTTCTTTGCTTTAACTAAAGTTGTCACCTATCTCAGTAGTGTAGCACAAATTGCTTGCTCTTTCATGATAGTTCTGCTTTTTGAATTTAAGGACATGATAATTGCTGACAGCACTTGTTAGGTTTAGAATTTAACATGTGTACAAAGTCTAGAATCAGAAAGATGATGGTGGCAATTTAACAACTCCTTCTAATCGTCTTTCATTCTCTCCAAGCAAATATCTTCTTGGATATCTATTGTTATTTCTGATTGACATTAAGGTTACTGATGATGTTGCACAGAGCCTGTCTCAGAATTACTATCTATACAAAGTTTTGTCTGCTATGATTTCAAGAATTCAATGAGATTGCCAATAATTTCTTATCCTGTTTTCTTGTTTTTGCTTATATTTATAAGCTCACCTTAATTGATAAATGTGTCAGAATTAGCTTGTGTATCAGTCTTAGATCCAGTAGACTTGAAGGCCTATATGTTTAATGAAGTCTCAATGGCATATTACTAAAAACTACAAGTATAAACTGCCAAGACCCCTCCAATGACATCTGTTTCTTTTTTTTTCAATCTTTAATGTTGTAATGGCATGTAGTGTTTTATAATTAAAAATACTATTAAGTAGTCAACTTATGCTACTTTTAGCCCTTTTCTTTTATGGATTTTGATGTATAGGATTGCAAGCAATAGTCTGTGTTGGAATATTTAGAGGTTAAAGTGTTGGATGCTTGGGGACAAAGGAACCTGGCACCCATTCCAAGTGTTTGGGGAACATTGCTTGACGGTTTGAATATTTGAACCTTGATCATGTGCTTTCCTGTTCATGACCCTAACACTAGCTTCTTTGTTGCTACAATAAAGCATCAGGCTTTCCATGGAATCTTGTGCCAAGTTGGACAACAAAATGTTCATCAACATTGTTACACCACCATTGCTGCTATTTCTACTCCAATTGGATTTTTTGGTGCTTGCGATGATTCTTTACCATCTGAAGCTGTTGCTTTGCTAGATATCTAGGCATCCTTGGCAGTTGGAACTGCTATTTTATGCCACTGCTTCCCCTAGTATTTTGTATTCTTCTGTTTTAGCTTTGACTTGCATGTCTGCTATCAGGTCTAACTGATCATGGTTGGGTACTTGGGTCTAGAATTATTTACATCAAGGTACGCTGAACCGGTACCGGTAGGCGTACTGGTCGCCTACTGGACCGGTTCAAGACCGGTTCGTACCGGAACCGGTCCGGTACGAACTGGTTTCCTTGTTTTTTTTCCTCCGGTTCTCATCTACGCGCGGACGTAGGTAAAAAAAGAGGCCATAGAGTGTGGCATTAAATGTCACTCTGTGGCATTTATGACGCGCTACCCTGCGTGGATGAGCGGGCCTGCTCCCGCGCGGGGCGTTTCCCAGCGCGGGGAATCACGCCCGCGCGTCGTGGAATCGCACCGCGCGCGGTGGAACTGTGCACGGAAATGCACAGGGGGAACCGCGTGTGGGCGCGCGGCCCCATGTCCACGTGGAGTGCTTTGCCCCATGCGCGGGGCGCTCTACCCCGAGGGAAGCCACGCGCTCTACACCACAATGCGTGCGCGTTGTGGTTTAAAATCCACAGCGCGCGAGCCACGCGCTCTGCACCACAACGCGTGTGCGCTGTGGTTTAAAATCCATAGCGCGCACGCTGTAGTTAAAAAAAATCGGTACCGGTGCGAACCGGCCGGTACGAGATCGATACGCAACCGGTATGCATGCGTACCGGTCAGTACCAGCCCAAAAACTGCTGGAACCGGTATCCACGCTGTCCGAGTACCGGTGTAGCTAGGTTCTGAAACTGCGATGCTCGGAAAAAATGAAGTTAGGTTGGCATATAATATACAATCTTATTCCCAAGTTTTCCTAAGTAAACACATCAAAATACACATCCATGAGAACTTCCATACACTACGAAGTTGAATTTCTTGTGTAACATGCAATCAATACAAAATACAAGAATGTGTAAATTATAACAGAGGACGTGCATTCTTGTCCGTTGACATGAAATCTGTACTTGTACTCATGTTTCACATGTCCAGACATTACTCTTCAGCAAGTTTGAATTGTCCGTGTATCTACTTTCAGACAATTTTTTTGGGATTGAAAGGGCTTCTGGTAAAAATGCTATGCTGTTTTGCATGGTCATGTTGGTGCAATTGGTTGATGCAGTAATTTGGATATTCTCGGCTTTTGACCATTCTTAAATAACTGATGATTTATTTTCTGATGTAATTGAATTCATGATTGAGGTGCAGCCATGCTTTTATCATGGTTACATTTTTCACCAACTTGTACCCACCGGTATGGGGCTTATGTATTGTTATGATAGAATCATAGTATGGATGCTTGGTGCACCCGCGCCAATACACATGGTACATGTGTTACGGGTGCTCCAAGATTCCACTATTTGTTGGTGCGGAGGCCTACCGTACTGTGTCAACCTGTACATATAAGACTTAAAATATCAATTTTACCCCTGTGATCTTTTACCCTCACAAAGGATGGATCGATTCCTTCATGTTAAATAGATGTTTATTTTTTCCTGGTACTGCTAAGAATTCATATCATGACATCTTAGTTTTTCGCCTTTTCATTGAGACTAATTTTTTTATTCTTTTTCTGTGGGCAGGTCTATGATGAATTTTGTCCCATTCTATTGAATCAGTTCAAATCAAGGGAATGCAAGAAATTTGAGACATTTGACGCTGCACTAGATGAGTTTTACAGTAAAATTGAGAGTCAAAGGTCCGAACAGCAACAAAAAGCAAAAGAGGGATCTGCCACACTGAAGCTTAACAAGATTCGCTTAGATCAGGTTCTATTTTGTTTTGGAAAGTAATATGTTAGCTATTTTTCTCAAGAAAAATTTTTGGTTAAAGAAAAGGGATTATCATCATTCATTAGTATTAGCGTGCTATATATGAATTACTCAGTCTTTTCTTAAGTTAACTGCACATTAATAGAGTAGCATATTGCTCAAAAAAAGTTTATTAAAATTAAGATTTTTAGGAACCTATCAGACACTATCTTTATTTTTATGTCATCCTTAGAAATTTAGCTTTCGTGATAGCTCTAATTCTACTCATGAGTTTTTGGATTTTAGCAAGTTAAAAGGCATGAACCTGTGCACATCCTGTTTCAAATTTCATAATTTAATTGCTTTATTAGAAATATAATAGTCAAGGAATAATCTAGAATTATTTAACCTCTTTGTTCATCATAATTATTCTAATCACACGATTAGAAAAGTTGTGATCTCTTTTATTCCCTCTCTAAACTCATATTCAGAATCTACCGTCGCTAATCTCCTGGAGCTTAGTTTTCTCAGCTAGTGATCTCTTTTATTCCCTCTCTAAACTCATATTCATCCAAACTGTGATCAGAAGATCTAGAGAATTATTTGATCTATTTCATGATCTTAGGAAGGACCTTCTGGTCACTATGAGTTCTGATGCTAAGTTATTGGGGTCTCTTTGGATGTCGGGGGGCAAAAGCTCGGACATAGCTTTTCTAGAAAACTTCATATCTTGTTTGCTTGGATGAGAGAAAAATATTAAGCTATGGAAATGACTTTTCGAGAAAGATGGAAAAAAGAAAATTTTGTTTTCTTCTCCAGAAGAGTGGAGAATGAAAAACCTACTTTTCTCAGGTGTGAATAGTACCTCCTTTTCCCTTTCATGGGCCCCTCATTTATTCTTCCAATTTTCTTACCTTCTTTTTACATGTCTTGTTTTTTTTTCCCTAATGACACTTCTTGGCTGCTTAAGTGCGAGATTATATATTGAGTTGCATGTATTTGTCTTAAATTATTGTGCAGTAACTGATAAAACCATCATGAATTGGAGGAGGCTTCTCTTCATTCCTCCCCCTCTGTCTCTCTCTCTCTTCTCTATTGACCTTTACGAAGGACATAATGTAGTTTTTTTCCTTTTATGTTTTCTGTTCTCTAAAACCACGAGGTGAATTTGTTGAACCTCACATGTTGTTGAACCTTACTTCTCATCATTGGCAGGGGGTAACTTGGTAAATTTGTTGTTTGACAATACTTTGCTTTTATATGAAATTGACTTAGGCAGCAGCTGGTCAATCCTACTAAGCTTGGATCTGCAATGAGGGGGTGCTCGCTGCTGTGGCATTTTTAGACCACTGGCTAAACATGGTGCAGCCATCGTAATTCATGTAGTGGCAGTTTAATTTGTGTAATGAATAATGATGCATTGTTGCTGTTTCTTGGACTGTGTGGGCTTCTTATACTGGCCTAGTGACATGGCCTGAGAAGATGTCTAGCAATTCCCATGGAGTTTTTGTTGGTGTCATGTGGTTTCAATGTTTTTGTTTTTTAAAACTGTCACATATTTTCTTTTTTTTTTTTCTTTTTTAGGGGCTGTCTCCCACTGTGTTTTGGGGGGTGTAAGATTGAATGGGAAGGCAATCCCATAACTTGGTTTTGTGGCTTTTCCTTCTTCCTGTATTTCTTTCATTGTTTTATCAGGGCATTAATTCTTCACAAACAAAATACTGCTTTTTTGCTAATAGCTTGTTATCTACAATATATTTGCATGTTAGAAGTACGTTGTGCTACGATGCAGGAAAACCGGGTACATACACTGAAGAAGGAAGTTGACCTTTGCACTAAATTGGCACAGTTGATTGAGTACAACTTGGAAGATGTGGATGCAGCCATTTTAGCTGTTCGTGTTGCCCTTGCAAATGGGATGGATTGGGTGGATCTTGCTCGTATGGTGAAAGAGGAGAGAAAATCGGGAAATCCTGTAGCTGGCCTTATAGATAAGCTCCATCTTGAAAGAAATTGCATCACCCTATTGTTGAGTAACAATCTTGATGAAATGGATGAGGATGAGAAAACCTCCCCTGTTGAGAAGGTGCTGGTGCAACTTCAGTTTCATATTTGTGTTTTCCTTAATGCACTTTATTCCTTCATCTTTGATATATCAAATGCGCATTTAACTCACCTAACATTTTCCATTCATATCTAGGGCATTCCTGCAGTTTCATCTGCTCTTAAATCTTTACTCTTGCACGTAACATGCTTAAGTAGATATAAGTTCTGTGGATAACTTACTTTTTTCTGTGTTATTTTCTTTCCTGAGATGACTTGTTTTCAAGTTCTTGCATCAGTATGATAAAATAAAAAAATAGTAAATGCACTAACAGCAGATCTTCTGCTGAAACATCCTTCATTTTAGAAAATTATAAATGTAAACGAAGTTTAACTAGTTATTTGTGAATGCAAGCATTTGAAGTGATGAAAGGACTGGTATAGATTTTAACTAATGTACCTAACCATGAAGTTCTACTATTCCAAATTAGAAAAATAAGCCTTTCTTGCCCCAAAATATAAGTGACTAATTAACTTCACGAAATGTGATGATAAAGTTTGATTTGATAGGGGCATAAAATCTACTGCTACATAAAACTAATTCATTTTACACCTCCTACCGTAATTTGGAGGCAGTTGAGGACAGTGATCACCAAGGTAAGTCCTATTCCTGGAATTAGTATCGGTCAAGGACCAAGTCAAATTGGGTTGGCGTCAGTTATTCATTGGAATGCCATTTTTTTTCTTTTTTCTTTTCCTAATGTTGTTTCTAATGATTGTTTAGAGGATTTTTAGGGTTGGTTGTCATAACCTATATTAGAGTTGGTTTTTTGAGCTGATGATTGGGGCTTATGATGCCCATGATTTGAGCTCTCTCACTCTTATTCTCTTTCACGCTTTTCTTGTTGTGTCTTATATTTAGATGATGTAATGGTCCATCCATAGACCTTTGAAATGATTAACTAGTTAAAGAGTGCAATTCACCTACAGTTGCTAGTTGCTTAAAAGTAACTTGAATTCTTAGCCTTCATAATACATGGACCTCGTTGAGGTACTGCTGGAGATCATGGATGCTTATTCTTATCTGTCAGCTTTTCAAGAGGTGGTTTATTAACCAGTACATTGAGTTGGCTATGTCCTTCAACCTTAAATTTTAGTTCCTCTCTTGTTGTTTTTTCTTAATTTGTGTTCTTTGCTCTACTTTCTTCTTGTCAATAAAATCTTTCATATTACCGCTGAAAAAAGGTATGGTTTCCATTGAGCATATTATTAATAATTTTTGGAAAAAAGTATTATTCATTTCAAGCAAGATACAATCTTTTAAGATATGCAATAGGATTCTAAACTACGGGCTTGTGTTGATGAAATAAAGCCTGGAAAAATTGATTTTTTTTCTAAACTTCATTGTGAATACTTTTTTTTTTGCATTTGCAATTAGTCTAGAGAGACACCTTAAAGCCGTTTCTTTTTCATATTAAATTCATGCGAGAAGTTGGGGAGGGAGGATTGCATCAATAGTAATGCCTTGGTCATTCTGATAATTACGTCAATAGTCTTGTTAGCTGTCACTAGTTAGCTTAAGTTCCTTGTAACTTAGATGTACTCAAGGTTCGCCGGACCGACTGTACCGGCGTACCGGTGAGCACCGGCACCGGTATGGTCCCGGTTGGAATCGGTACCGAACCGGAGACGCGCGCGTCCGTGGCCGCGCGCGTGTGGACGTCAAAAAAAAACGTCTGCGCGCATCTGCAGACATGGGAGGATGCGTCAAATGCCACAGAGTGGCATTTAATGCCCAGCGCGCTGCCCCACACGGGGAACTGCGCGCGTGCGCGATTCCCTGCTGGGGAATTGGCCGCGGGCGTGGTTCCTGAGCGGGGAATCGCGCGCGGGCCCACGTTCTCCGCTCGCGCGTCCGCGAGCGATCCCCCCCCCCCAAAAAAAAAACTCCGCGTCCGCGCGAATGCATTAAATGCCATAGAGTAGCATTAAATGCCACTCTATGGCATTTAGTGGCCCACGTGGGCTCCAGCCGCGTGGGCGCTCTTCCCCACGCGCCCCGCCGCGCGCGGGAAAAAAGAGCTTGTATCGAACGGTTCGCACCGGTATCGGCTTGTACCGGTACAAGTACGGAACTAACCGGTACAAGTACGGAACCAACCGGTTTGGATCAGTTTGGATCGAAACCATTTTTATAGGATGTACCGTATCGGTGCCTGTCGGCACCGGTTCAGTACATTTCAGCATACCTTGGATGTACTACATAGCTTAAATACAACATAAAGCAGTAATGTGTCACTCAAATGTGACTTTGTTTTTTGAGTTAAACCAAATATAAGGAGCTGGAGAAATAAATCCCAGTAGACTAAGAAATTAAGTATAAATCTCGGATTAAAATTGATTTAGATGTTTCATTGTATTAGTTTCACCTCTCCGTATGTTGGTCCCTTTTAGCAGACTTACCTCTCACATGTTACAGGTTTGTACAATCATGTCTCCCCTACTTGGGACAGCAAAATAGATCTCCTCAATTTTGTTGATGGTTCTAGTTTATCATGGACTTGTTAATACCAGTCTAATTTAGTCTCGAGAAATTTTTATTAATACAACTCATGGATGAAAGAGATTGGCTAGTTGAAAGTTGGAAATGATCAGTACATTATATGGAATTGCATAGTCAGGTGTCCCGTCAAGTTGCTCCTCTACATCTTATCATAATGCTTTTGCTACATTTCTTTCAAAAATCAACCACTGACTCTACTGGTAACAGGTTGTAGGAGGCCTTGGCATTTCTTGGTAGATGTCATTATTTTTCTAATATGTTGCAATATATTTCCATTGAGATTCTTTCTCTTAATTGTTAATTGTTTATTGTGGCTGTTTGCCGTATGAGTGTCTTAGTCTTGTTGAAGTTTGAAGTATATCCATATCATCTTGCTGTAAATTCAGAGTTCTTTCCTGTAGTATTCCTGCAGTATTTTATCCATTAAACTTCGATTTTATTTTTATCTTTTTTCAAATTGCAAGAATCAATGGCAATTATCTTTTCCTTCCAGGTAGAGGTTGATCTAGCACTTTCTGCACATGCAAATGCTCGCCGCTGGTATGAACTGAAGAAAAAGCAGGAGATTAAACAAGAGAAGACCGTTACAGCACATGAGAAGGCTTTCAAAGCAGCTGAGAAGAAGACACGTCTCCAACTTGCTCAGGTATTCTACAGACTATAGTTTAATATTTCTCATGATATTTCTTTGAACATACTCACAGAGATCCCAGTATACATCTGTGTCTTTAGTATCATTGTCACATTCAAGTCAAATGCTTCAGATATATTGCCTGTGTGAATATCCCTTTTGAATTTGAAATAAATGTACAATTAAATAGGTGTGGCTTACCTCCTCCTTATTAGTTGGTTATACCTTTAAGGGCTTGCTATGAGGTCTTGGTTTAATAGAGCGACATCTTCTTGCATTTATCCTTTGATATGACAAACATGGAAGTTTGAGTGGTAGCTTTGGGTAGCTAAACTACTTGTTCGCATGATAGTTCTTTGCATGTATTACATGAACATGTGATATTGCATTGGCTGCTGCCAGTATTTCAATAATTGTGGGAAATTTGTTTATTAGATTGCAAGGTTCTGACATTAAACTAGATAAAGACTCTTTTTCTTATATTTCATTAAAAAACTGATTAGAGAATACATTTTAAATAAATCAAATTAACAGGTACCTCTTATCAATGTATTGCTATTTATTTGCAGGAAAAGACTGTTGCTGCAATCTCTCATATGCGTAAGGTGCACTGGTTTGAGAAATTCAATTGGTTTATCAGTAGTGAAAATTATTTAGTTATCAGTGGTCGTGATGCTCAACAAAATGAGATGATAGTCAAGCGATATATGTCCAAAGGAGATCTGTAAGTAATCTGAAATAGACTACCTTTCTTTCCCTGGATCATTGTAGCACTTAGGTTCTAATGGGTTAGCATGTACTCAACATCATGAATCATGGATATGTGATGTGAATATTTTTGTCAACCAACTTGGAATATTAGCTTGGTCTTCAAACTTCACGATTTTAGAATTTCTTGATTCAAGCAATCATTTTTGATAGCTGCACTATTCTCATCCAAGAAATATTGTGTAAAAATACTCTTCTGAAAACATGTTTGATAAGTAGCTACTATGCACTATTATAGTATCTTATGGAAACTTCTCATTGTTATGGATCAGTTTGGATTCTATGAATGGAAATTTATCAGCAAGTGGAATGCAAATAATTTCAGATATTTATAGCATAATATATAAAGCATTTTTTATGTAAGCAAGGGCAATAATTGAAATATTATGAATGCCTTAGCAATGCCCATTCTACATGGGACCTCTATACTGCTCTTACTAGAATCTAGTTTGCCCTTCCCAGAAGCTTCACCATTTTAATCTCTCAAATTTAAATCAGCTGTTCCCTCATTAATTGATCTTCAAACTTCTTCCCGGTGTAGAGCTAGGTTTGTTATTTATCATTTGATAGCCATTCTATTCCTATTGGTTACCTTAAAGTCTGAGATCATACTAACCAGCAATAGGCCATATTGTAATATTCGTCATCTCTACCTTGTCCATGAGAATCAAACACCTAAAACATTTGGTCATGAGGCTCACTGAAGATGTGATACATACTCATTTTTACATCCTAACATACCCACCCACCAACCATCAGTCCTTAACTTATCTAACATGGGGTAGACTTTGTAAATCGAGTTGGGTACGTAGGGGTGTCGAAAAGTGACCCGATCCAAAAGTTGACTCAACCCAACCATATTTGGGTTGGGTTTGGGTCAAGGGCTTTTAGTTAGGGTTGGGTATGGGTCAAGTTTTCTTATGAACTTTAAATGGATGACTCGTGTCATGAGGGCAGAGTTTTATTTGGGTCGAAATGGATAAGTCAGGTTGATTCATGATTTTGGATTTTTTTAATTGGTGGAGTTTTATTTGGGTTGACATTGATAAGTCAGGTTGATTCGTGATTTTGGATTATTTTTTTAAGTGATTGACATTTTCTTAAAACTAGTTGTTTAAATACTATAGAAATGAGCTGTTAAGAATTGTAAGGATTGGATTTGATATGTTGGGTTCGGTCTATTAGGGATCAAGCCTTGCCAAATAGAATAGGTTAAGATCAAATAGGTCATTCCGAGTTCTGTATAGACCTGTGGGTGGGTATGGGTTGGAGGGTTGTGAGTCTTGACCCTATGCTCGGTTAGGTTGGTAAATGCTCGGTCTGGTTGGTACATGTTAAGCTTTTCTATGTTATTGTCCTAACATGACCTGACCAAACTTGACATGACCTGACCCATTGTCGCATCTAAAATTACCTCCATACTTCAAAGATATTTTAGAGCCCGCCTCAACATTTGAACTGGTGTTGAATTTTTGGTCAAATTGGCTTCCTCGAAGAGAATGTCCACCTTTAAGGCCAGTTATTGAGTAGGGAGAACTACCTTATGGTTACATACTTTAAGCATATACGATGGAGTGTTTCTCTCAAAAATTCATTTGGAGGTGGAGAAGAATTGATTTGTACGAGGGGAAAAAAGCAATTTTTGATATATGGATTCCAACAGTCTTTCAGGCATGCATTACTTCCACAGTCAGATATCAAAATTGCAATTATCCTATGTCTCAAGAGTAAAGCTTTAAGCCCTGACTTTGATGTCCCACACTTTCATAAGTACGAGTATTATGTTATTATTCATGCGATTCTCATATTCCTTCTAAGAGCATTTGAGGCTTTGTCAGTGCCTATGGCATTGTTGTATATTCTATAATGAATAACTCACTTCTTCATTCTTTACTTTTTCTATTGATACCATGGACAACAGTTGCCTTATGCTTAAAAAGCAGAAGGCTGATATTTTATCTCTAAAACAATGTTCTAATGCTTTGGCTTGAGGGTCAAGTTCTGCATTGATGTTAGCCTAGTATAGGCACAAACAGTATATTTACATGACAAGAAGACTTGCACTCTATTTTCTAGACATCACAATAAGCAGTGGATGTCTGAATCCCATGTGCAGAATGTAATTTGCAATCCATTTGCATTCCTACACAGTGAAACAACAGTGTATACATGTATATGCACTAATGCAAATACAAAACTATAAGTTATTGATGTAGCTGTCTCCAGTGCAAAGGGAGAAAGGCTCATTTGAAACTTTGCTTGCATTGATGATTTCGATATTTAATTATATGCCTATATTCCTTGAATATTGTATTTAGTCTCAGACAGGCGTAAGGAAGTATTGTACAATGATCCTGCAATAAACAAAACTTATGTTTCGGAATCATGCAATAAACCTCAATGTCCTTCATAAAGCTTTATGTTGTTCATAATACCTTAGCGTGACCTCTATTTCCTCAGCTACTAATTCATTTTGCCGATTGTCGGCTATATTGTTCTCTTCCTCTCCCATTTGCCTACCTGTTAAGTAATTGTACCTTATGTATGCTTTAGCTGCTTTGACCTGCCTTTTTTATTAAAGTTTGTTGCTTTTCTGTTTTGCGGTTCGCAGAAAGTTTATTCCTCTCCCGTGTTCTGTGGTTCGTGAGGTACCATTTTATGGGTGGAAATCTAAGTATTGTCCATCAAGTTTTGTAACTTATTGTTATAACCAGCTCTACTTTTGTAACTTATTGTTACAACTAGCTCTACACGGGGCATCAGCCTGCACCATGCGGTTTATTTGGATGCTTTCAGTATTTTGTAGTTTGCTTATGTGCAAGTTATTGAGTGGATGTTACAAATTTATATCACCTTCTTTTATTTATGCCCTTTCTGGGGCATTATTTTCTAAATCCCTGTTATCTATTTCATTCTTTGGCACACAGTCAGAATATTATCATGATGCTCTATTCTGCAGCATGTCATGTAGCATATAGCAGAATCATAATATGACATGCTGAACTTGCGTAACTTAGGTTGTGGAATAAGTTCGTGCTCGCTCTGCAATATTATTTTCATTATATGGGGCCATCTTCATCTTTTTCCTCAAAGTATTGTATTCTTACGGGACAGAATTCTGATAGCTTGGCATTCTTTATATGTTTTATATCCCAGACAGAAAGCAGGATCATACTGATGATTTCTGCTGATATAACTAATTTTGGATATAAAACAGGTATGTGCATGCAGACTTGCATGGCGCTTCAAGTACGGTGATCAAGAATTACAAACCAGATAGTCCAATACCACCACTGACATTAAATCAAGCTGGCTGTTTTACTGTGAGTACAATGTTACTTTCTAAAAGTCTGAAATGTTTTCTTCTCGAGATAGTTTTACTGAGCAAAATCTAATTCCATATGGCGTAATATAACAATTGCCTTTGTGCTTCACTATATTCTAGGTTGTGGGTTTAGATTTTTCTAAAACATGTTCTTATTTGCAGGTGTGTCACAGTCAGGCATGGGACTCAAAGATTGTAACAAGTGCTTGGTGGGTGTACCCCCATCAAGTTAGTAAAACAGCTCCCTCTGGGGAATATCTTACAGTTGGTAGTTTCATGATTCGTGGTAAAAAGAATTTCCTTCCTCCTCACCCCCTAGTTATGGGTTTTGGCATTCTATTTCGTTTGGATGAGAGCTCTTTGGCATCCCATCTGAATGAAAGGAGGGTAAGAGGTGAAGATGAAGGTCTGCAAGAAATGGAAGGAGCATCTCATAAAGAGCATAATGTTTCTGATTCCGATGAAGAAATTTTGGATGATGCTGGCACAAGTAAGGAATTGGGTCATCTTTCCAGATTGAACACAGATAATTCTAAGGTGGATCCTGATAGCACCTCTACAATTGATAATGCTTCTGGAGTTTTACCTCCTAATCCTAATATTGCTAACCCATCTGAAGAGCTTGTTGGAGACAAAGAAGGCCAGCAGAAAAATTTGCATGGTGGAAGTTTATCTGATACTGATGAAGAAAGTGAACCTTCTGGTTCATCCCAACTTGTTGTTCTCATTGATGAGGCTCTTGGCCTTGGTCCTGCTAAACTATCTGGTAAAGGTGCTGGGCTTGATGCTTATAAATCAAATTCAATGGAGGATCATGAGCGTGAAGGGAAAAAAGGTACTGTAAGAGAGAAGCCTTACGTATCAAAGGCAGAAAGACGTAAACTCAAGAAAGGCCAGAATAATAGTAGCGATAGTGTAAATAGCTCACATAAAAAAGAAGAGGGCAATGAATGTGCTCCATCAGGTTCTCAGCTAGATAAAAATAATGAGAATATGAAGCCAGCTAAGCAAAAGATCACCCGTGGGCAGAAGGGCAAACTTAAGAAGATTAAGGAAAAGTATGCAGAACAGGATGAAGAAGAAAGGAGAATTCGTATGGCGTTACTTGCAGTGAGTACATAACATCAAATTTATTTTGATTTGTTAAGGAGACTTGATTTTTCTTCCCTTTTTCAACTGTTTTTTCCCCAGTTCTGGTTCTGATTGTCTTTTAATAAATTCAGTCTGCTGGTAAAGCTCCCAAAAAAGAAAAGGACTCACAAGATCAAGACGGAGGAGCTGGCAAAATTACCAGATCAGGGACTGGTACTTTACTAACATTTCGTTCGCAGTAAATTTAATTAACACATGGTTCCTCTGAAAATTGATATTAATTGGAGCATGTATCCTGACAAATATTTTACTTGAATCATTCATATTCTTTATGCTTAAGAATATGAGTATGGGCGGATCAATTGAATAGATTTAATGTAGTCAGATTATGCTTTGTGCATAGCTGGGGCATATCTGTTATACTTGTTTCTATTAGTATAGTCTTACAAATATTAATATTACACAGATGGTTATATGCATGCATGCTGGAGTGATGCGCATCTTGGGTCTATTTGGATATTCCTTTAAGATTGGGCTGAAAATTCTGTAGGAATCAGACCTGTTTGCCCATCTAGCTTGCATCTTCTAAGGGTCTTCCCAAAGCCCAGCCTTTGGGCTGCAGAAAGAAAAAAAAAGATCCATTCTTTCCACAGAATTTGAGCTGGGAGGTGTTTGGTTGATAGAGCCATGCTTAAATGGGTGGCCCAGTCCATGAATCCTGCAGGATTTTCAGCTCAATCCTGGAGGAATATTCGAACAGCCCTTTCATGTTATCTTGCCACCTTTTCCTCGTATTTATTTTCTTGTTAATAGCATCAGAAGCTTCTCTATATATTCTGATATTATGACTGTTTAAAATATCTGATGCAAAGGGATCTACTTCCTCATCCATTAATGCAAATATGCACATTAACATCATATGTATTTTCATTTTCCTCTTGTCGCGGCACGGTTCTTGGCACATGCATATCTGTTTAACAATTCAGGTTAAAATTTAACTTTGTTTTTTGAATGCAGTTTTGTTGCATTTTCATTTTTGATGGTTGCATTTCATTTTTGACGAACAACATTTGAGGCCATCTTCTGAAACTTACTTTTTGGATATATCAGGTCAGCATGACTCCTCCAAAATTTGTTATAAATGCAAAAAGTCTGGTCACCTTTCTCGGGATTGTCCAGAAACTATTTTGGAAACTGATCAATCGCAGGGTATAGTGAATAAGCATGCCAATGGTGATGTCTTTGAAGATCTGGATGCAGAATTGGATAAAACTACAAGTGAGATGGATAGGATTTCTATTGAGGAGAGTGGAATCCATGAGATAGGGGAAGAAGAGAGGGCCAAATTAAATGATTTAGATTATCTTACAGGCAATCCCCTTCTAGATGATATCTTACTGTATGCAATACCTGTCTGTGGCCCCTATAATGCATTGCAGACATACAAATACCGTGTCAAAATAACTCCAGGCACCGCAAAGAAAGGAAAAGGTATCTTCCTCATCATTTGTGAATTACTGGGAAGCCATGAAAGTAAAAGTTGCCACTGTCTCATTAGTCCTATAATATTCATCATTTCTAGAAGGATCTTATTATTAGCAATCAACTTTTTTTTGGTTCAGATTGGCAATAGTTTATCACTGAGCTGTTATACATTAGAAGTCTCATAAATTTTATTTCTTTTATTTATTGATTTACTTGTATGTCAAGTTGATAGTGTAAGCTGCGTAATATATGATTGATTCACTTGTATCTATGCCTTGTCAGAAGCCCAAACTAGGCCAAAATATTTGACTCTTTTCTGTGCTACTGTTGAAACACATTAATATGAATTTTCTTCAGTTTAACTCAGATTACTCTCTGAGTATCATAAGTTTTGGGGGCACTGAAAAATCTAAAGCTCAATCATTCCTTATCAAGATGTTCCTCATGCATCTAGCCACTATTCTCTAGGGCAGGTGATTTATTTGCATGGTCGATGTCTCATGGTATAAAATCTTGTTTTCCTTTCAGAAGACAAACAATATTTCATTAAACATTTTATCCACAAACTGATGGCTTCACTATAGTTGCTGGTTGCTGAAATCATGAAATGTAATGTTTGTGGAGGATCAACCCTGTTTTTAGTTGGATTTGTTTAATTTCTGAAATCGTGAAATGTAATATGTGTTTGTGATGAGGGCCAATTCAAGAATATCAAATGAAGTCAAACGTGAATCATAGATGCATATAAAGTTTCCAAGTGCAAGTCAAAGTGTTCATTTTTTTAATGGACATCTTTGGAAGAGGAGGAATCAAGATGGTATCTGTAAACAGCTTCAACATCTTGATCTCATAAAATGTTATGTTGGAAAATGATGCAAAACTAACGAGTTAGGCTTCTGTATTCAACATTGTTGGCTAGATGCTTAGATATGATCATACTGGTGAGTGATGCACATAGATATTCAATTGCAATTGAGTGTTGATAATGTATATCAAGAAACAAATGAAAATAATTTCAAAATTTGTCTGGTATCCTTGTTCAAACTTGTATCCATCAACAATAAATGGCTACTTATTTCAATTTTTGTGCATTTCTATATGCTTCATTAATCTTGCTTTGTTGACATTGTAAGTTACTTTGTCACTAGATATGATATCTGCTGTTTCAGGGGATATTTAGAGCCTGTAAATCATGCTCAAATCCAGGCATGCCTTGGTTCACAGTTATAGTGAAAATGGTTTATTTTTGCATGAGAACTCTCTCTCTCTCTCTCTCTCTCACACACACACACACACACACACATGTGCACGTGCACTTGTGTGTTGGTGTGCATATGCAGTTAATTTGATAATTTAATCATGTATGCAATTAGTTCACCATTTTACATATTTGATATACTGATTGAAATGTCTTTGCCTCAGCTGCCAAAACTGCAATGAACTTGTTTATGCATATGCCTGAAGTGACAAACCGTGAAAAAGAACTATTGAAAGCTTGCACGGAGCCAGAATTGGTGGCTGCAATTGTTGGCAATGCAAAGATTACAGCACCAGGTCTAACTCAGTTAAAGCAAAAACAGAAAAAAGGTAAAAAATCCGGCAAGGATAATTAGCAAAGGTTGAAAGGTCTTGGTCGGAGATTATTCACTTGTAGCAAGGTAACTATGTTGCCAGTTCTTTTGCTGCTAAGCTCATATTTTTACCAAATTTAAAATACTAATAGTAAAAGGATTGCATCTTAAATGGTCGTAGTTGCAAATCTTGTGGATGTAAAGAAGTTTTGGAGTTCCATTCATAAATACATGTTTGCGAACGAGTGCATGTTTCTGTTTAATAACTTACGAACTAGTTATGTGCGGATTAGAGGGTGGCTCTTAGCAAGCTGAGAAACCCTATTGACAGCAACCCTCATTCTCATTAGATGTGTATCTTTCAGAAATGGGGACGATAGAATTTTGAAACGGATTACTCTATAAACTCGAGGTGTCTTTCATTAGGTGGTTCTCATTTCTTTCCTAAGTTCGAAAAAATTCAGAAAGTCTCAACTCTCTAGGTTCTTTAAAATTCTTTAAGAATCTGCCAGGAATTGCTTGGGAGCATGATAGCCGCTTTAGCTCAGGCAGCATATGGATCATTTGTCAATTGATGTACCAGAGCAATCCTTGATCTGAATGGTTTGTATAACGTCTTCTGCTGGGATGGATTCGTGTATGCCGGTCAATCATTGTGCTCAACCAAAAACTACAATATGGGTCTATCTCAGAACGTTATTGAGCCATTGTCAGATGCTTAGATGGTTGTTGTCCTGATCTCCCGTGCTTGTAACAGAAGGAGATCCCCGCCCTAGTTTCAAGCTGAGCAACTGTTCCTCTCATCAGTCATTCTGATCCGGCTAGAGCTTTGTCTTCAGCTGGATGGGGAGCCAATGGCCGTTTGAAGTGGGTAAATTGGTTAGGGATGGAAAAGTTTTTTTTCCGGTTCTAGTGAACATACACACGAACGTGAAATCTGGCCAAGGAAGAAGAATGGTGTCACACACTTGGAAGGTGGAAAAAGGAGTTTCATTAGTGACAATTGGTGTGCATTTTGCCATGATACATGTGATTAACTCCGTAGGGAGCAGTCAATATCTCCCGTATCAAAGGCCAGTGTGTATACAATGGTTAAAACTAGGATAGTTGAAAACAAACGATGTGGTTATATAAACCTTTTTAAGTGCAAGTTGGATTACCCGTGCTATTTAGTGCTGAAGCAGAAGAAATAAAAATATGAGCATCTATGGTCACACAGGAGATAAAAATATCTATCTACAGAGGAGATAGGTATACCCACATAAGGAGGTCCTCTATAGAAGGCTGATGCTTTCCATCATTATTGTGCACTTGATCTATCAGCCTGTGCAGGGCTGCAGGATCTTAACCTCCCTTTCTGGCGACCATAATATACAACTCAGAATGCTATAATATGGTTTAACTCTTATTATATTTGATCAACAACCACATTTCTATATTATTATCAAAAGCTTGTTTTCTTAGGATGTCCCTAATATACTAGAAAATCATGCTATTTCATATACATATATATATATATATATATATTGAAATTACTAATCATGGCCACTGCAGCAATTTCTAGTTCATTTTTTCTTTCATTCTTATACTCAATTGTTTTCATTTTTGAACTTGCTCTATTTAACAACAAAACACCTCCTAAAAGAATTTTAATTTTAAAATTCAAAAATTTAAATTTATCCAAAACCTACAATTGCAGCCTTAAATGAAAATATGAGACTGATAGCTACTCTCTGCTTTGTCCAGTAACTTCTCATGATCTTATCAACACCATTTATACAACATTGCGGAGGATGTTTCCTAGCATTTCAACAATATTAGCATAAAAATACAAAAGCAAGAATTGATGATAACAACTATGTCTGACAAAAAGTATCTCCGTAGAAGCCTATGGAAGAAAGAGTAGCAGCAGCATGCTAAAATTACTCGTTCCATTTTTACACCTCTACCAGTGGGATCCTGCTATGTCTAGATCCTTGATGGGTACAATTGGCATGAAGGGGTCTACAATCACCTCAAGTACGAGAAGCCACTCTGCATAAAAAGTGGGAAAAGTTCGATTACTTGGAGCTGAAACTCAAGGTAGACAGTGTTATTTGAGACAATTATAATAAAGCGCGATGGTAATTATCAAGCCTTATATTATATGCATCTAAATGGAGGCACAATTTGTGCAAAGCTCTCCATTCGCCACATGAGAGCTAGTATCAATGATGGCGATATTAATATGCTCGGCCATCATTAAAGCTTATTGTTTAACATGCAATGGATATCAATGATGCTGGTATTAATATGCTTAACCATCATTAAAATTTATTGCTTAATGTGTCATAGAAATTTAGCTATTGAAATCTTATACTTATTATAATTTGTTATATTGTCACATTGCATTTCAAAAACAATTGGAAAGAGAGAGAAAATTGTTCCCCGTGCATCCCATGAGGCGATGTTAATGATGCCAGTATTAGTGATGGAAATTTTTGCACGGAGGCTTTGCTTGAACAAAGTTCTTCATTTGCTCTGTGGATGCCAGTATTAATGACAGAAAAATTTGCTTCACAATCATTAAAGTTCATTGCTTAACATGCAATAGAAACTTGGCTATTGAAGCCTTCTACACATTATAATTTATTACATTGCATTTCAAGAACTATTGGGAAAAACAGAAAAAATCGTATCCCATGTATCGTGTAGGTTATATGCTAGTAAACAACTATGTGGGATTCTTTTTATAAAACCTTGCTTCTAAGCAGAACTAAGATTAGGAATACCATAAAGTGCCTCAGTTGAGAAAAGTCTAGATAATTATGATTATGATGGTAAAGCTGCCTTTTTACTACTTCTCAATCTCTGTTTCAGAAAAGTGTCTTCATAGACATGGCTTTTAGTAGTAATAAGAAGCTTCCATTAGAACCTTCTTGAAAACAGCCAAGCAATCAAGAGAACATGAAAGAGTCAAACTTGTATACCTTTAGCCTGTCACCAGGCTGCAGGACTGTCGCAACATCTGAAACAAGGTTATAAATTATCTGGCTAACATGGAGAGGGCCAATAACTCCACCTATGTCAATAAAGGCACCATATGGTTTCAGGCCCTGAACAATTCCAGTGACAACTGACCCTATTCCAATATGAGCTTTATTGATTGCCACAGCCTTGCAATTACTGAGAACAAGCCAAGACTGTTCTTTATCAACCTCCACAAATTTCAGAGGCAGTTTCTTGTTGATGAGTTCTCTTGCAGTTGATATCTAGTTGGCACATCAAGTCCAAGAATCAGAAACAAGTAGTACTAGATCAGACTAGTGCAAGTAAACTTTATTGACAAAGAGTGCCACTTTGCCAAAAAATAGAGGCTGATGTCTACAAGATCTATATATTCTATAATATCAACAGAATCGGGAAAAGATATTGATTTATTAGCTAATGTTGTGCTATTACTCACAAGCAACACAGTGAAACTTCTCCTTGCTTTTCTTTAAAAATAACGAGATTGTTCTTGGAAATGGTTGTTAAGTGAAACAACCTAGGTGTTCAACTAAGTTGCACCAATAAATTAGAATATGCAGATATCAGGTTACAACAACCACCATTGAAATATGTGAAAATGGTACAAACCATGAAGGCCCTCCATGATGACCACCACACCTCCTTTATTTTGCCCAACAACCTGCAGTTCATAAAAGCATGTGATCATTAAAAGGCAGGCATGAAGGGCAAAACAGTATTATAAGTTGACCTCACTAAAAATCATAATTAGAGGCAAATATTGAGTTCCAAATTTCAATAGATCTGTTCCATGAGCTGATAATTGGATGCAATTTATGAGTAGGTTTTCATTTTTTGGAAGGGAAATTAACTAACTCAGTGATCCTTCCTAACAAATCCAAGACAACATGGCTACATGTATTAGTAGGAGATATGTAAAATATTTTAATACAATAAAGCAAGGAGGAAGAAGAGGGTCTGTAGGAGGAAGAAGAGGGTCTGAAGGAGTCATTCAACCACAATTTTGGCATCACTCAAGTTTACAGATGACAGACGACCCATGGATTATCAAACTTTTATAAATTCTACCAGTCCATAAATGAATCTAATAAATTAGCTCATGCCCTTGCATACAGAATTTTGTAGCACATACTCACCTAGAAGGATTAAGAACTATATCCAAAGAAAACTAATCCTAAACTTTTGGTTCTTTAATAGAGTGAAAAAAATATATCAAGGGGACTCCTGCAAGCAGTTTCCTTTGCCATATTTCTGGTGTATAACATCGCATCAGTCCTAAAGAATGTTTGACTGCATCATAGTCCAGATACCAGATTCTAAGGTGCAACATCAACATAGGTCCCCCCTCCAGTAATGGTTGTGCCTGCAGTGCAACATCCACACAAGAACCTTGCCCTCAAGCATGTAGAACTCTTCAAAACTCTAAATTTAACCTAAAATTATATAAAAGCCAACGGACATAAATAATTAGAACTGTTATTTGACTCCGCACATGAACCTTTTGCCACACAACCACTTGATAAAAAAACTTTTAGCCGTCGATCCAATTGTCTTCAAAATGTTTAAAATAGTTCATTTTGCAGATTAGCAGCACCTATTCATGATTGCTCAAAACTTTTTTTCCCTTTTATCAATCTTTCCATTCATAAACATTGCTAACACTTATTAGTTTCCAATTTCAAAGGAAATATTGGGCCTTAGATACAGGAAGCTTCTATCATGATACCACACTAACTCCTCAATTTCATAAAGACGTGGAGCTTTCCTTAATAAATTGTGACTTATACAGTGTTGTACTCTGCAGACAATTTTTACGCAATGTGTTTGCCTTAAAGAAACATACTTTCTTGCTCTACCACCTGAATCTCCTCCACTTTTACTTTTTTGCAACCATAAGCTAGATAGGTTGTCAGAAACTTGAATGAACCTCAACCCACTGAAGATTTATGTTATTTACATAAGCAATTTACCTTGATCAATCTATTTTTGGTCACCTCAATTAATGGTATGCTACAATATGAGCTTTTTCAAATTACAGTTTGCTGCTTTAGCACTCGCACCTGTGTTTCTTTGATCCCCATTCTCTATTCAACTGCTCAAACCAAACCCAAGCATTCCGTTTATATTGATTTACATTAATCCTTCAGTAACAGCACTTCCTGCTTACTCCAGTTTCATCAATTATTATAATTTAAATAGTAGAATTGAAGAAACATAAGTATATTCTGTCCTTGGTTCCACATGCTACACATGATTTGCAGTTGGAGGATTTTAATTATATGTTTTCAGTGACTCTTGCATATTTTTATTTGGATAATACAGCCAATTCAAGATAGGCATTTGATGAAAGAAGAAGAAAAGGAGGCTCTTTGATTACCTAGAGAGGCTTTGCTCCATTAACACGAATTAATGAAATGAATTTGTAAATGTTTGTTTGAATGCGAATATTAATAAGAAATTGAGGAGAATTTTAGTAGAAACTTTGAAGGAATATAAATGTAAAGGGCAAGCTTGAGATTCAAGTTTGTTTTAAGATTCAAAACCTAATGTGTTATGCAGCTCAAAACAATTCTTGATGCAAAAGCAAGAGACCTTGGTATATGAAGCTTAAATAGCAACACATTTAGACAGAGATAAAGCGATAAAATCCTCCATGGCTTCTGAATACAAATGAACAGCAGCAATATGAGACAAAGTTGGCATTTGGAGAGTCTTATCTTGATCCCTTATGGCTATTTGCAATGCTGCAAGCCTTCAGTATTGCTTTTCCAATATTACTTTTCCAATAAAAACATGAGAAATATAGAGGCAAATACAGGAAACAGAGTCAATCATGCAATAGTAGTAAGAATACTCTGAAACTAAAAACATCAAATCTTCCTGGGAGTGGATCAGCTAAAGTTGATAGAAAAAAGGACCAGAGACTAATATCATACATGAGACCTAATCAGCAGATCCATGTTTGCCAAGAAAAGGGCCAACATAGAAATCATTAGATGGAGACAACTAGATGTGGTACATGATCCACACCTTACCTGTGACAACAGCATCTTGGAGCTGCTGGCACCTTTCCCATGCAAGATCGCATCAAATTGATCGTAGACTTAAAATCAAACGATCATCTACTGCATTCTCACCAATTACAACAAACTCATCTTCTAATCCGGGATATATGCCTGCCTCTGCCACATGTGAAACTTTATAAATAGATGCTTCTTGAATAGGCAGGCATGCAGATGAGTTTGCTACAATGTCCACAAGAGCACCATTATCATCTGTCATAAAGACAGTTCCTTTAACCTTGGGGGAGAAAAAAAAATGGAAAAATAGTTGGATCTCATGTGCTGCAAAGAATTATAATAACCCGCAAGTATTAAATAGCTGACTTAATAATATCGATAGAATCACAACAGACTGAAATTAGTAGTTGTACAGAAAAGAAAAGGGCCCAAAATCCAAACATTTAGGCCTAAACTAGAGAGAAAAACAACAATAACATCATCAGATTGTCACATAAGTCGTATAATTTGGTTAAAAGAAAGCATGAAAAGATGTATAGCTTTGTATATTGCTAAATTTAATAAAAAATGCATCCAGGTTTAATAATTCACTTCAAGTTGACACAGAAAAGTTGTCAGTCTAGATGACAAGTTATAAAATCAATTAGCGCCTAGCAATTTAAGATGGCTAGTCGATGACCAAATTACGTCTTGTCAAAATTACAAATTCATGCGGAGATTGTTGATAAATTTTGCCGTCGATTTAAAGAAAGCATTTCCCCCCATCCATCATTCCAAGAACTCAAAATCTTACGTACCTATGATTCAAAAATACTAGTCGGCGCTCAAAGCGCATTCTTTAACAAACTGAAGTAATTAAATCCAACGATATCAGACTAAAACCACATTCTATCAAAGTACCAGGCTAGCATTTAAGCTCCAAACATGACCAAATCATGTTAAATACGCGAAATTACAGAAAGAGAGAGAGAGAGAGAGAGAGAGAGGATATGTCGAACCTTGGGACCAACTTGGGCTCGGACCCGTCGTGCTTGTCAAAGGCGGCGAGGAAATCGTCGAGGGTGAAGAAGACACCGTCCATGGGATCGACGAGGCACCTTTCTCGCGCCTCCCGGAATAGCTACTTGAGCCTCACCCGCTCCCGGGTATGGGCTTTGGAGATGGTCACAGCCGCGATGACCACCAGCGACGCAGAGAAGGGGTTCCTCCGTTGGGATCTCGAAGTAGACAAGGGCTTGGAGAGAGGGAAGGCGGCGGAGGAGGGGAATAGAGGCGGCTGCTTCACACCGAAGAACAGCGTCGATAGGGCGGCCATTTCCGACGGCCGAGCGAAGGGAAGAAGACGAGGGAACGAGAGGTCTACTGGAAAAATTAGTTTAAGCTCCCTTATTGCGCATTAAATTACATCAAGCATACTGCACGCGTGCACGACACGTGAGAAAACGTTACCGGATCCGAACCACGCAACTGGTTTAATTTACCCGCTGCGTGAACTCGGCAGATGCGTCGCCGTTTTACTGTATTATCCAGGCAAATTACTAGTATTATTAGATAAAACTTTTTCCGCGGTCTACAGGCGTTTTCACATATAAGACCCTATCACGTTACACGTATGAGTATCTAAAATAAAATAGAGGCGCTTTTACATATAAACCACTGGTATTAATACTATTTTCACATATAAGCATGTTAAATAAACCGCCTCGTCCGCTTATTTTATAGCGGAATCGCCTCTCTCTCTCTCGAAGCATCTCCAAAAACCCTAGAAAAAAGTTCCCGGGGTATCGGCCGCCTCGATCTTGGTAATCGGATCATATGATCGGAGGCAAACCTAGTTCCAGTTGATTCGAATACGATTTGCGAATCATTGATTCATCCCTTTGTCTCATAATTCTTTCTCTTTTGATCTTGGTTCAGCCGAGGGGAAATGGTCGTCATCGAGCCGGGAAGAGAGCAAAGAAGCGCCGGGAGAGCCGGCCGGAGCCGAAGGTCCGGAGGCTTCGGTGGCCCCATCAGAGGAAGGAGCCGGCAGCGAGGACGAAGCTTTTTGAGGGACGCGCTGACGGACGAGCAGTTGAAGGAGGTCCGATCTCGCTTATTTTTTACTTTGATCTGTTTTTATGAATTTTGGATTCTTGTTAGATGTGGAAGTCTTTTTTCCCGTGGTTTTAAAGTTTAGATTTTTATATGTAATCCGTTGTTAGTACCTGAAATTTGCCTTCTAATTTGTACATAAGATTCTTTATCAATTATGAATTTTGTGGGGTCCCTACGAAGGAGTGTTATTTAGGTTTTTTAAAAAAAAGGTAGGCGATGGACTCGAAAAACCAAAATGCCATGTTCTTATCTGATGATAAAAGGGGATCCAATTTTTTTATACAAAAGAGAAATGATCATTGTAATTTCTCTGGTGCACTAAACTTGATGGGATGATCCATGAGTTGGGAAATACCTCCCATAATTTAGGAAAAAATATCTGGGTTATTGGAAACTCGTCCCTAATTGTTTGCAATGGGAACCATATTTCAAACGTTTGGGCTGAATTCTCTTGTTTATATTGGGTGATTTGGGATTTTGCTATAGATAACTGTATTAAATTCTTGTTGATTTCATTTTTATAGATATGTTGGTTTTAATCTTGAAGTTTCCGAAATACATTTATTGTTTCATGAATTTTGCACTAGCTTTTGCCTTACATTGCCTACAAACAGTCCTATCTCTGCTAGAATAGTTTTATACATATTACGAAACATATTCGATGCCTGAGTTTCGAATGATACTTTTTTAAACCAACAACTTTGAATTTTTTTTACTCGAAAACTCTGAAATTCCTATATGGCGGAAGATATCAATATCTAACCATAATCATAAACAATGGACATTCTCTTATTTATTGCATTGGGCTTTCCTGCCACATCTTCTACGCCAGAAAATTTCATTTTTGTCACTTTTCACCACTGGCATGTCTTCATGGTCTATGTTTAGATTCTTTAATCACATATTGGCAGCCTCTGTTGTTTCCTGCAAAGTTCTCATGTCATCTGTAGTCTATTTTCCTATGCAACTCAATCCTTTGTGGTTTTCAATATCTTCTTCGCATGTTAAAATTTCTTAGCATCATTTCGCATTTTATGCTTATTATTTCCCAATAGTTTAACGCTCACCATATTGAGTTTTTTCAGGCTTATGGGATGAGGATTACAGAAGAGCTAGATATAGATGTAAAATCTTATAGGATCAGTTTTCTATAGGAGGAAAATTTTTAGTTTTCACTGTAACCTAAAGTATACAAGGATAGTGAATCCTCCCCTTCCAAGATGCATAATACTTGCACAAACAAAACATTGGTTTGAGTTGTTCAGATATATAATCTGCTTTGCCTTTCATTTATTTCAAGCATGGGTTCTCACATTTGTCACTATATCACATCACATAAGTCTATTCATTACTATTTTGGTAGTAATGTATGCTACGAAGCTTTTTAGGCTTCTTTTCAGAATACATTGCATTAAATCATCCTTTCCTTGTGAAGCAGAAAGCTCTAAATCAAGCAAATGATGCAAAAAGAAGAAGGAAATAAACTTTTTAAGGCTGGGCAGTATGAAAATGCCCTAATGCAATATTGAACTTGCGTTGCAAATTGCCTCTGAAGTGCCTTCATGCTGAAGTTTGTTCCATATGTCATGCAAACCGCGGCGTATGCTTCCTGAAATTGGTAGGCCATTTTTTCCCCGACATTTTTTTCAGTGGAAAATTTCATATTTATTAATTCTGTCTTCTATTCCCAACTTTGAAGATCCACGTATTTAATATCTTAGTGAATCTTATATGATAAAACCCAGATTTCTGGAAACAAAACTTGAATTAATATACTAGAGTCTCCATATCTACTAAATAGTCATAATGTTCAGTACAAGTTCTTCTAAAAGCTGCCTGGCTTTTTTTTCTGTGGTCTTTTTTTTTTTGTTTTTTTTAATGTTTCCAAATGTGTCAGCTTCCTGGTGATATATCCAATTTTTAACTATAACTTTATTTTTCAACCTTCAATGCTACAGAACACTAAATTGTCTCTGTTAGTTCTTGGTCTAGAAGATGCTTCTAAACTTTATTTGGAACCTTTGCATGCCTTTTTTTAAGTCGAAGTACCATGTATGCATGAAGGAATTTATATTGGAAGATATTGCATGGTGTCCTGCCATGTTTATGTTTTCAGGAATGTTTATATTATTCTTCTAGAATTCTTTGAAAGATGATTTTGCAATGAGCTTGCTCACATCGTTTTTGTATAAACATTCATTTTTTCTTATTGTAATGGTTGATCGAACTATCATTCTTGCATGGGCTTTATGATTGCCTTATTATGGATTTAATCATATGTTTGTTTTTAATGGTAAGCCTTTGTTCTTATATATTCCCTTTAACCAAATATATTCATGTAATTTTGAAGATGTCTTTGCTTCCGCCTTTAAACCCCTTTATAATTTGGTCATCGATGACTAGTTCTAAGCATATGCTGTATCCTCTAGCAAGATTTTGTCAGGCACAGGTCTCATTGTATTGTATACTATAGGATAGCACGGGTTGGATTAA
>NW_024068480.1:0-141799 GCF_009389715.1 Phoenix dactylifera | reverse complement strand
TTAGTTATCCTTTAGAAATAAAATCCAAAAAAAAAAAAAAATATATACTCCATTGTTCCCTCACGTCCACAAGAGCTTCCAACCTTCATATTCTTCAGAAAAATCTACGTTCATATAGCCAACATATTGATCATCAAATCGGGTTCAGACTAGTTCCTTTTGGTGTACCGATTGTGCCCTAGTTCTTCCATCACCAACCTATTAGAAATCCTGATTAAATTCAAGTAAAGTTTCTTCCATCCTCTTTAATACTTCATCCCTTTCAGAATCCATCTAATACTCAAAAAAACTCTCAAGCCATCAGACCTTATATTGATCAATCCAATCAGTTTGAATTGATTCCTCTCAATGAATCCAATTGCAATCTAGAACCGCCCAACGCCAACCTTTCTTTGGAGCCAATTGCTGCCAATTCAAATCAATTTTTCCAACCCATCCTCTTTCTTCTTCCTTCCACCACAAAGAACCCTAGCCTCCATTGCCATTGCTTAGAAAAAAAAGAAGAGAAGAAAGATTCAGCCATCCTCAAAGAAGAAAAAAAATCTGCAGCCCACCCCGATTGCGTCAAGTGTTTTATCTACATTTTCTCTACTGAAATCATTATTCAGTAGAAATTTGCTTAGTCGATCATACCAAGCCCTAGGTGCTTGTTTCAATCCATATAATGCCTTATGTAATCTAAACACATGATTTGGCAATTCATGATTCTCAAAACCAGGAGGTTGCTCTACATATACTTCTTCCTCTATAAAACCGTTTAAGAAGGCACTTTTTGCATTCATTTGATACAATTTGAAATCCATGAAGCATGCAAAAGCTAGAAGTAATCTAATAGCTTCTAATCTGGCCACGGGAGCAAATGTTTCCTCAAAATCTATCCCTTCTTCTGATTGTATCCCTTAGCTACAAGTCTAGCTTTATTTCTTATAACTACCCCATTTTCATCTAATTTATTTCTAAAGATCCATTTTGTTCCAATTATAGAGTTATGCTTTGGTCTCTCAGTTAATGTCCATACATTACTTCTTTTGAATTGATTTAATTCTTCTTGCATAGCATTTATCTAATTTATGTCTTTTTCAGCTTCTTCATAAGTCTTAGGTTCTAATTGTGAAACCAAAGCAAGATAGTCATTTAAATTTCTAAGAGAGGATCGAGTTCTTACCCCTTGAGATGGATCACCAATGATTAAGTCTTTAGGATGTCCATGTGAATACCTCCATTCCTTTGGCAAGTCTTGAGATTGTGGTGGCACGCGATCATTTTTCTTTTCTTGATTTGGCACGTCAGCAAGATTCAATTTTTTAAAGTCAATAATTCCTGCATCATCATCAAGAGTATTTTCTCTCCTAAGAGACTCACTATCAGACTCATCAAAAATGATATTAATTGACTCTTCAACTACAAGAGTTCTTTTGTTGAATACTCTGTATGCCCTGCTAGATGTAGAGTATCCTAAGAAGAAACCTTCATCTGACTTGGCATCAAATTTACTTAGATCCTCCTTGCCATTGTTTAAAATGAAACATCTACATCCAAATACTCTAAGATATTTAGCAGTTGATTTCTTATTCTTCCAAAGTTCATAAGGAGTTTTTTTGGTTATAGGTCGTATTAAGACCCGATTTAGAATATGGCAAGCAGTACTTATAGCTTCAGTCCAAAAGTATTTTGGAAGATTTGACTCGCACAACATTGTGCGTGTCATTTCTGCCAAGGTCCTATTTTTTTTTTCAACAACCCCATTTTGTTGAGGCGTTCTAGGTGCTGAAAATTGATGTGAGATACCATCTTCATTACAAAATTTTTCAAAGTGTTGATTTTCAAATTCAGTTCCATGATCACTTCGAATTGCTATTAAGGTGAGCTTCTTTTCAGTTATGATATTGTTATAATATTTCAAGAATGCTGAAAATGCTTCATTCTTATGTGCAAGAAATGAAACCCATATATATCTTGAAAAATCATCTACTATAACTAGTCCATACTTCTTTCCTCCTAGACTCGCGATTCTAGTGGGTCCAAATAGATCCATGTGTATGAGTTCAAAAGGCCTAGTGGTTGATACTATATTCTTTGATTTGAAGGATGATTTTGTTTGCTTTCCTAATGAGCATGGACCACAGATCTTGTCCTTTTTAAAGATCAATTTTGGCACATCCTTTATCAAATCCTTCTTGACTAGTTTTGATATTAAGTCCATACTAGCATGTCCTAGTCTACGATGCCAAAACCAACTTATTTCATTTTTCTTTTCTTCATTAGTAATTAAACATAATCCATTTTTCTTGCCTAACTCATGAAGATCTACCATGCAAATATCTCTCGGCCTTTGTCCTATAAGTACAATGCTATTATCCATAGGATTTGTGATTATGCATACTGAAACTTCAAATATGACTTTAAGACCATTATCACAAAATTGACTTATGCTAAGTAGGTTATGTTTCAGACCATTAACTAGAAAAACATTTTCTATAAAGGTGGATGGAGTAATGTAAATTTTACCCTTTCCAATGATAAATTCTTTTCTATTGTCTCCATAGGTTACCACTCCATCCTTCTTAGATTTCAAGGTGACAAATTGTTCTACGTCACCTGTCATGTGTCTTGAACAGTCGCTATCTAGATACCATTGTTTGTCCACCTTATTAGCTGCAAGACACCCCTGCAATCAAGATCAAGAATATGCTTTAGGTACCCAAACTATGCTGGGTCCTTTAGGGTTAGTACTTGATGTTCCTTTTGGAACCCAAATTTTCTTAAATTTTATCTTATAATTATTACTCAATTTGTTGTAGCTAGACTTTCTATAATTACATTCATATGCTTTATGTCCTAATTTATTGCCAGCAATGACAAGTTATATTCTTATTTTTGGCTTTCACAAATATGTTCTTTAAGTATTTTTGTTTCCTATTTGTTTTATATCCTAAACCAGCTTTATCATACACAGCTTTTTGACTATCAAGAATCATATTTAATTTGGTTGAGTTAAGTGTAAACTTGTCCACTAAGGATTTATATTTTTCAGCATCTTCTTTTAACTTTGTGGAGTGATTGATTAAAACCCCATTTGATTTTGATGAGCTCAAAGCATTTGAGTATATCTTGTGATTACTAATGAATTCAATTGAGTGTTTCAGTGAAAATCCTGTCCCAGTGTCTCTAGATTTGGTTCATAGTATTTTGGATAAGGTAAGAAGTCTGCTGAACCAAAGTCTGAGACTCGAGTCGACTTCCGAGTATCACGAGTCGACTCCAAGCGTATCAAGTTCACTGGCACGAGCTCGAGTCGACTCCAGATCAGTACGAGTCGACTCCGACTGAGAACAGACAGAAGGACAGAAAGCTTCAACTCAGAAACTGTCAACGAGTCGACTCCCGAAGTGCGCGAGTCGACTCCAATGTTCAACGAGTCGACTCCAGGGTAGTAAGAGTCGACTCCAAGAGAAACACAAAGAAAAGTCAGAGAGCAGTTTTCGGGTCTGAGATTCGAGTCGACTCTAGTGGAACGCGAGTCGACTCCAATGGTTGGCAGGTCGACTCCAAAGAAGGTAAGAGTCGACTCTCAGAGGAACACAAGGAAAAAGTCAGAGAACGATTTTCGGACTCTGAGATTCGAGTCGACTCCCGCAGTACGCGAGTCGACTCCGAGACTGAGCGACCATCAACAGACAGAAGACCAACTTTCGGAAACTGACAGTCGAGTCGACTCGAGTGGATAAAATTCAAAATTGGATCCACGGACTTCAGTGGATGAGCCGACTCCAAAATTGCCAGGTCAGCTCCAGAAGTTGGCGAGTCGACTCCAGGTCAAGACGAGTCGACTCCCAGTCTAGACGGCAACTTTAATTCAAATTTGGAACAGTTGCCGAGTCGACTCCGGAAAAGCGTGAGTCGACTCCTGCTATAGCCGAGTCGACTCCTGATCGCGCGAGTCGACTCCAACCCACCAACGGTCATATTGTCAGGCTGCGCAGAGTGTGCAGAGCGGCCAGAAAAAATAGAGTAACGGCTAGTTTCCGTAGGGGTTGGCTTAAATGGTCACAGAGGACTGTAGCAAGGTAGAAAATAGATATTCCACTCCAAGCATTCAAGTTTTCAAGCTCTCCAAGTGCTCTTAAACGTAAAAGGGAAGATCTGCATTTACTGCTCCAACAACTTCTTCCCAACAATCAAAGCTTCCTCCTCCTGCATTCAAGTCGACCACTCTTTCAAGAGGAGACCGGAGTTCCAGAAGCCATACCTCTTCACCAGCTTAAAAGCGTTTGAGGGCTTCTAACTCCTTTACGATTATATTGTTTTAAATCTGCTTTTTGAGAAGCTATTTTCTGTTTTCTTCTATCTCTTGTATCTACTTGATTCAATCGGGGGATTGAATCAAGGGGCTTAAGGTTGGTTGGTGAGCCAAGTTAAAACCAACGTGTGTAAGGGTTTGATTGTGAGCCCGGGAAAACAATCGGGGTTGGTTCTAGTCGGTGAGCCTGGAAAAACCGACCGAGTTCGTTGTGAGCTCGTAAAACAACAAGTTTGGTTGTGAGCTTGCAAAACAACCGGCTGTAATCCAAGGGGGTTATAGTGAAATTCCCAAGTGAGACTTGGGGAGTGGACGTAGGAGCAAGGGTTAGCTCCGAACCACTATAAAACTTTGTGTTTGTAGTGCATTGTCTCTCATCTTCTTCCCCGCACATTACTCACAGCACTAGGCTTTAATTAAATAACTTGCTATAGTTTTTAATTAATCATCCTCAAAGTTTTAATTAGCCAATTTTAAAAACCCAATTCACCCCCCCCCTCTTGGGTTGTCTATTTGGGCAACAAGTGGTATCAGAGCCAAAAACTCTTCCACTCAAGAGTTAAAAGATCAAAATGACAACCCCATTTGGATCTTCTCACATTGAGGGTCAGTCCACCCAAAGACCCCCTTTCTTCAATGGATCTGACTACTCATACTGGAAGGCTAGGATGAGAATATTCATCCAAGCCCAAGACTATGAGATGTGGTCCATTGTAGTAAATGGGCCATACATCCCATCCATTTACGTAGATGGTGTTAAGGTACCTAAACTAGAAATGGACTGGGATGAACATGACATGAGGAAGGCACAATTAAACTCTAAAGCAATGAATGTCTTCTATTGTGCCTTAGACCGTAATGAATTCAATAGGATTTCAACTTGTAATTCAGCAAAAGAAATTTGGGACAGACTTGAAGTGACCCATGAGGGCACGAATCAAGTCAAGGAATCCAAAATAAACATCTTGGTTCATAAATATGAACTATTTAAAATGGATTCAAATGAAACAATCACATCCATGTTCACTAGGTTTACTGATATTGTCAATGGTCTAAAAAGCCTTGGCAAGAACTATACTAACAGTGAGCTTGTCAGGAAAATCCTTCGGTGTCTGCCGAGGTCGTGGGAAGCTAAAGTGACAGCAATCCAAGAAGCCAAGGACTTGAACAAGCTACCACTTGAGGAGCTTCTTGGATCCCTCATGACGCACGAGCTCACCATGAAACAACACAACGAGGAAGAGTCCTCCCATAAGAAAAAGGTAATAGCCCTTAAATCTACATCTTCTAACAAGGACTTGTCTTGCAGCAGCAGCAGTGAAGAAGAAGAAGATGAGGAAGATGGTGGTGAGGCTCTTCTTGTGCGCAAGTTCAAGAAATTCATCAACCACAAGAAGTCCTATCATCAAAGGAGAGGCCCCTCAAATTCCTACCGCAAAGACAAAGGTAAGGAAAGGGAAAATGAGGGGATTGGTTGTTACGAGTGCAAGAAGCCGGGTCACATAAGAGCGGAGTGCCCCTTACTGAAGAAGGGGAGTAAGTACAAGAAGAAAAAGGCACTTGTCACTACCCTATCGGACTCCGACTCATCATCCTCCTCATCAGATGATGAACAAGAAGAGAAGGCCAATTTCTGTTTCATGGCCAACGAAAACTAGGTAACTTCCGACACGCATCCTGATTTTTCTTTTGATGAACTTTATGATGCATTTAATGAATTAATGGTAGAATATAAGGCTATAAATCTTAAGAATAAAGAACTGAAAATAACTAATCAATCATACCTACATAAATACGATAAATTAGTTAAGGATAAGGATTTAATCACCAAAGAAAATATAGAACTTAAAACAAGCAACCAACTTTTAACTCAAAAGACCAACACCTTAACTAAAGAAAATGAAAAACTAACTAAGAAATTTTCAGAACTTAAAAAATATAAACAAACCTTAGATAAGGATCTTACTAAAGAACTTAATGATCTAAAAGCCGAAAATCAGACACTAACTAAAGAACTTAACAAATACAAACCCTTAGTTGAAAGATTTACCTATAGTTCTGAAAAATTAAACATGATACTAAATAGTCAACGTGCAGTGTTTAATAAAGCCAGTTTAGGATATAAACCAAGGAATAAGCAAAAACTTCTTAGTAACTTCTTTGTTAAAGCTGGGGAAACAAAAACTAAAAAAATAACCTGCTTTTGTTGTGGTACAGTAGGCCATAAAGCAAATGTATGTAATTTTAGGAAAAGTAAAACTAAAAGAAAAATTAAAAGGGTATGGGTTCCAAAAGGAACCAACTTGACTAACCATGAAGGACCCAAGAAAACTTGGGTACCTAAGATGACATGATTTGCTTGTGTAGGAGTGTCTTGCAGCCAAGGTCAACAAAAATTGCTGGTATTTGGATAGTGGCTGCTCAAGGCACATGACGGGTGATAAAGACCAATTTTTCACCCTTGAAGCTAAGAAGGGAGGTGCTGTGACGTTTGGAGACAACAACCAAGGTCACATCATTGGTATTGGTAAAGTTCAAATCACCCCTTCTACTTTTATAGATAATGTTAGATATGTTGATGGTCTTAAGCATAACCTGTTAAGCATCAGTCAATTATGTGATAAAGGATATGATGTTATGTTTAAACCATCACTATGTATTATAACAAATCCTAATGATAATAGCTTAGTTTTTAAAGGGATTAGACGTGGAAATGTATATGTTGTATACCTAGAAGATCTTGCAAAACATAACCAATGTCTAGTTGTAAATGAAACTAAAGATAATGATGCTAGTTGGTTATGGCACGGTAAGTTAGGTCATGCAAGCATGGACACAATAACTAAATTAGTTAAAAGAGACTCCGTGATGGGTTTGCCAAAATTAAAATTTGAAAAGAACAAAATATGTGAAGCATGTCAATTTGGCAAACAATCTAGGAACTCTTTTAAATCCATAAAATGTGTCTCTACCTCTAGGCCTCTAGAATTATTACACATGGACCTATTTGGTCCAACTAGAACAACAAGCCTAGGTGGAAATAAATATGGTCTAGTCATAGTAGATGATTACTCTAGGTACACATGGGTCATGTTTCTAGCACATAAGGACCAAGCATTTTCAATGTTTAAAAAGTTCCATAAGGAAGTAACAAATGCTAGAGAGTCTTCAGTCATAGCCATTAGAAGTGACCATGGTACCGAATTCGAAAATCAATTATTTGATGAATTTTGTAGTAAAAAGGGGATAACCCATAATTTTTCTGCACCTAGGACACCACAACAAAATGGAGTTGTGGAAAGGAAGAATAGAACTCTAGAGGAAATGGCTAGAACGATGTTATGTGAAAGTAACTTCCCTAAGTACTTTTGGGGAGAAGCCATTAATACTTCTTGCCATATATTAAATAGAGTTTTATTAAGACCCATTATAAAGAAAACACCTTATGAACTGTGGAAAAACAGAAAACCAAAAGTTAACTATTTTCATGTTTTTGGATGTAGGTGTTTTGTACATAATAATGGGAAAGATAATCTAGGGAAATTTGATCCTAAATCTGATGAAGGAGTATTCCTAGGTTATTCTACAACTAGTAAAGCCTATAGAATCTTTAATAAAAGAACCCTAGTTATAGAAGAATCTATACATGTTGTTTTTGATGACTCTAGTGACATCTCATCTAGTAAGAAGGTTAATTTTGATGATGATATTGAAATACTTGAAGAAAAGATAGATGAGATGGGATTACAAGATGATAATCAAAAGTTGATTGAAGGAGAATCGTCAAACCAAGAGCCTATAGTGGATCATGGGCTAGCCAAAGCTTGGAGGTATGCTCACGGGCATCCTAAGGAACTAATTCTAGATGATCCATCACAACCGGTTAGGACTAGAGCATCCCTTAGGAATTTGAATAATCATCTAGCTTTTGTTTCACACTTTGAGCCCAAACATATAGAAGAAGCCGAAAATGATGTAAATTGGATAAATGCAATGCAAGAAGAACTAAATCAATTTACTAGATACAAGGTTTGGGATCTAGTGGAGAGACCTTCTGAATATCCAATTATAGGTACTAAATGGATATATAAAAATAAGCTAGATGAAAATGGAATTGTTATAAGGAATAAGGCTAGACTAGTAGCAAAGGGTTATAATCAAGAAGAAGGCATAGATTTTGATGAAACCTTTGCTCCCGTAGCTAGACTTGAGGCAATTAGACTTCTATTAGCATATGCATGCTCTAAGGACTTCAAACTATATCAAATGGATGTAAAGAGTGCTTTTCTAAATGGGTTTATTAATGAGGAGGTGTATGTAGAACAACCTCCTGGTTTTGAAAATCATCAATACCCTAATCATGTGTATAAACTGAACAAAGCACTTTATGGACTAAAACAAGCACCTAGATCATGGTATGAGAGACTTAGTAAATTCCTATTAGAACATGAATTCTCTAGGGAAAATGTAGATACAACATTATTTCTGAAAAAGAAAAATAAGGATATGTTATTAGTACAGATTTATGTTGATGATATCATTTTCGGTGCTACTAACAATCGCCTCTACGAGGAATTTGCTGATTTGATGCAGAGTGAGTTTGAGATGAGCATGATGGGAGAGCTGAACTACTTCCTCGGGCTTCAAATCAAACAATCTGAAGGAGGTATCTTCATCAATCAAGCAATATATATCAAGGAGATGCTCAAGAAGTTTGATATGGAGGGAAACAAATCAATCAGCACCCCCATGAGCTCATCATGCAAATTAGACCAAGATGAATCAGGTAAATCTGTAGATCAAAAACTTTATAGAGGTATGATAGGATCTTTACTGTATCTTACTGCAAGTAGACCTAATATTATGTTTAGTGTGTGCATGTGTGCTAGATATCAGGCTAATCCTAAAGAATCACACCTAGCTGCAGTTAAGAGAATCTTTAAATACTTAATTGGAACTAAGAACATAGGGCTGTGGTACTCTAAAGAATCTAGCCTAAACTTAATAGGGTATACAGATTCAGACTTCGCTGGATGTAAGCTTGATAGAAAAAGTACCAGCGGGTCCTGTCAATTTCTAGGAGAAAACCTAATCTCATGGTTTAGCAAGAAACAAAACTCGGTTGCATTATCCACTGCAGAAGCTGAATATGTTGCAGCCGGGAGTTGTTGTGCTCAAATCCTATGGATTAAACAACAATTAGAAGATTATGGCATTAAACAAGATAAAATCCCCATTAATTGTGATAACACAAGTGCCATAAATCTCACTAAAAATCCAATTCAACACTCAAGAACTAAACACATTGAGATAAGACATCACTTCATAAGAGATCATGTATTGAATGGTGATGTGACACTCCAATTTGTTTGTACTGATAATCAATTAGCAGATATTTTTACAAAACCCCTAAGTGAAGAGAGGTTTAGTGTGCTTAGGAGGGGATTAGGAGTGATTGATCCATCCTAGTGGTGGTTTTCACTAGAATAATTGATTTTGATGATTACAATGTGGTTAAAATAGAGTTTCTTTTCAATGATCATCAAATCAGATCATAATTAGGTGATTTTCCCTCATTTGGCACGATTATAGCATGAGTTTTAGGTGCGTGCCAAAGTTAGAGACGACTCGAGTAAGTTTCAGAGCCGGCTCCTAATGGGGAGTCGACTCGCGCATATTCTGGAGTCGACTCGAGGTCGAGTCGACTCGCGACTCAGGGGAGTCGACTCGCAGTCGGGATCCGACTTTTTAACCCTAGGTTTGTCGTTTCGCAAACACTTTTCCTCAAGCCGCCACTGTTCACAAAGCCTTAGAGCCGACTCCTAGGTCATCCCCGATCGTCTCCAAGCCCTTTTCCCGTCGATTTTTCGCCGGACATTGAGTTTCCGTCCGTTCCTAAGTCATTTTCGGTCCGTCCCGAGCTTCCTCTGTCGGTCCTTCACCGTCCTCTAGGTATTTTTCTCCCAGTTTAGGTCAAGATGCCTCGTAAGACCGTAGTTAGGAAGAGGTCCCGTCCCGAGGCCGGTCCCGAGCGGCGCTCCAAGGCGCGGCACGATCCCGCGAGGCAACCACCTCCGGATCGTTCCCCGCCTAGGGAGGTTCTCGTTAGGCCATTGGCCGGGAAGGCCGTCACCTCCGGGAGGTTTGTCGATTTCGACTATCTCTCCCGGGAGGGGTTCACCATAGGCGATAGGCTTAGAGCCCAGGGCCTAGAGTACTTCCTCACCTTGGACCTTCCCACCTATCCTGGCCTAGTTCAAGAGTTTTACAGTACCGTCCATCGGGGAGATGGAGGTATCGAGGGCACGGTAGTAGGTGTCCCGTTGCGTGTCACAGAGGACCTCATTGCCCATATCCTTCACCTTCCATTAGTAGGGGTGGCTCCCGCACACCCTGAGGATAGAGTTGCGGCCCTTACGGTCGTCTTAGGGCATCCACCTCAGTCCCCCCTAGATGAGGTATCTGCTAGCTCACTTCCTATTGAAGTGAGAATCCTTTTGAGCATTCTGTCCAGGTCCATCTTCCCTAAGACAGGGAGATTTGATTTTGTGAATGAGAGGGACTTAGCTATTATGTCTTATATCCTTCAGGACACCCTGATCAACTTCCCAAAGCTCATTTATAGGTATATGTGTGAGCCCCTAGATAGACCTAGGCTCTCACTCCCATACGGGATGTTATTCACTCTTCTTTTTAGGCAGTACGAGATTTCCATTCCTGAGAGGGAACCCTCTCGTGCCTTGCGATGGACTGATCGCTTATGTACGGGGACTATGCACAGGATGGGGTTTCGGAAGAGAGAAGGGATCTGGGTTAGGAAGTCCACTCTTACTGCTCAGACCACCAGACCATCACCCAGTCCTAAGCCAGATTCAAACTACCCAGACCTTCCAGACCATCCAGGCCTCCCATCCACTCCTCCTGCTCCTACCACCTCTGCCGGACCTTCCTCCTCAGTTCCACCATCTATGGAGGTCCGTATTGATATAGAGCAGCTCCGGGAGCTGCGGCAGGAGATCGTCCGAGATCTGAGGGATGAGCTGCTTCGGGAGCTCCGAGGTGCGGTGCCTGCCCCCACTCCTGCACCCGTATCTTCTCAGTTGGTCCCTTCCTTGACAGCCGTGACTGACATGACGGCTCATGTACGGGAAGAGATCTACAATGTCCGGAGTTTGGTCCAGGCCCAGTTCCACAGCATGAGTGAGGTCACGAGCTCCACTCGACAGATGCGAGAGGAGATAGGTCGTGACATGCACACCACCACCGAGGGGGCCGAGCGCTTGGCGAATGTACTCATCGACAAGCTGGACGCACTTCAGACATCGGTGACTGGGCTTCAGGCGTCGGTGACAGAGCTCTCCACTACACATAGCAGAGCCACCACGTCTATTATCACGCAGCTCGGACATGTGACAGATGCAGTCACCCTCCTCATGGAGCAGAGCCGATTGAGAGGAGGTGCCACATCCTCCAGAGGAGGAGATGCATCCTCGAGAGGGGGATCTTCATCCTCGAGGAGACCATAGATGTTCTTTTTGTTTTGTTTTGTTTTGCTTTACTTATTGTATGCTCAAATGTATTCACATTCATATCAATACAATGAGTAGACATCTTATCTTCAGTTCTGTGCCATTTGATGATGGGTTGTGCCATTTGTGCCATTGATTGTGTGTGATTACCTCCTTTTTGGTATGATGACAAAAAGGGGGAGAAATACGTATAAAATGTGTAAAAGGGGAGAAATATGGAAAAATATGTAAAAAAAATCAATGGAAATAAATAAAAAGATAAACTCTTAAAAACACACTCAAATTTGTTCTAAGTGGATTCGGTACCTCGAGGCTCATTATCTCTCTTTTGGGGCTCCTGTTAGGGTTTCCCAGTGCCCTAGGGCGCAGCGGAAGATACGGGATTATAAAATTTTCTTATAAAACCCATTAACCCTAATAAGCCAAGATCACCTTAATAGTATAACCAAATAATGTAGAAAATATAATCTTGGTATAGAAGAATACCTATCACGCTATATCCAATATGTCTGAAGATGTCCTAAGGTGCCCAAATGTTCATCCTCCGATGTTGATCCACACAGGAATGGGTTCAAGACTCTAGCTCCACCAAAACTTGATTCTAATTGTTCAATCCTTCCAAAGGATTTAATTGGCTGATTTTCCTTCACTTCTTCCTTTCTACCTCTAAAACATTCACTAGCCTTTTTGTCCTAAAGAAGACCCTCTTGTCTTGGGTTAGGACAAAAGAGAGAGGCTTGTAAGAAAGAAGGGATAAGGAAGAGAGAAGGAG
Source organism: Phoenix dactylifera (assembly GCF_009389715.1). Taxonomy (NCBI): domain Eukaryota; kingdom Viridiplantae; phylum Streptophyta; class Magnoliopsida; order Arecales; family Arecaceae; genus Phoenix; species Phoenix dactylifera. The sequence goes on along the minus strand of NW_024068480.1, from coordinate 129,198 downwards.
AGGCTTTTACTTGGATGATCTTTAGAACCCCAAGGCACCTCCTATTTATAAGAGATGGAGGGATGCATCATAAAGGGATGCATCCCATCCACACACCTCATCATGATGAGGCATGTGCCAAGAGATGCATCCCATCATGATGGGGTGCTAAGGAGAAGGGTGTATCAACTTCTTTCTCACATCTCCCTCTTAAATCCTGATGATCCAAGGGCCCAAATGCAGTGAACCAAAGCCAATGGTCCAGATCTAGGTGCCATCTAATGGTCCAGATCAAGACATCATCATCCAGGGTGCCATCCAATGGTCCAGAAGTAAGATGCCATCACCGATGGTCCAGATTCAGGCGCTGAGCAACGGTCCAGATCTTTCATCCAGAGAGCCATCCAGTGGTCCAGATTCAGGCGCTGAGCAACGGTCCAGATCTTTCATCCAGAGAGCCATCCAGTGGTCCAGATTCAGGCGCTAACCAGTGGACCAGATCCTTCATCCAGGAAGCCATCCAATGGTCCAGATGAAGGCGCCAACCAGTGGACCAGATTCTTCATCCAGGAAGCGATCCAATGGTCCAGAAGTGAAGGCCCTATCAAACCCAATCCAATTGGGTTTAACCAACTTAAAGAAAACATTAAACCTAATCAAATCAGGTCTAATTAAAGCCAAATGGGTTTCAACTCTTGGCTAACCCATATTAGGTCATGATCTAATCATATTAGATCAACCAAATCTAAGAATCATATTCGAATTTAATTTGAATCAGGAGCTAGGGTTTGCAACACGTGCTAGCATGTTCATCTTGCAAACATGATCTAATCCAATTAGACCCTTGATCAATTCCCTTGTGTGTGACCCATTGGGTTCCTTATCTTAGCCAGCAGTAGGTGCAGGTGCAAGTTGACCTAACCTGATTAGAATACCTCTAATCCAATTTAGGTTCAATTTAGTGCTAAACCTGACTTAGCAATCAGAACCTTTCTGATGCTTTGATCTAATCAAACTCTTTGATCCGATCAACCCACAAGACATGATTGACGTCTAGCAACGTATCATGTCTACCCGGAAGATGAGGAATGTATTGGACAAATTCAAACATACCCTTCAGTGGAAAGTTACTGTGCAATTCAATCCCTCAGTCATACTACATCCTGAATAAGTGCTCGAGTATGGATCAATATCAAACTCAATCACTTATTCATGTCTCTCTCAATCTTTTATATGATAATTCAAATAATGAAACATTAGAAACTCTTTCTAATATTCATTTTGCTTTGATCAAAGGCTTCGTGAATCATCATAAGATTAGAGTAAGTAGGATGTTACCTTCTCTTACTAGAAGTGACTGATTCCTTGTTGACCTACTCACAACCTTCGTACAAAATCCACCATATCCAGAATACCCTGTACACAACGCAATGTCGTGAATGAGGGTAAACCAAAATATAGCTTCAAGTGCACAAGGTACCATGGTGATCTCAGGTCTAAGGATCACTTGCACAACTCCCACTATGAGAACCATCTTTTGATAATTAAGTAAGAATCCATAAGATGTTCTCATGGCTGGTCATTTCAGTGAACTCATTCCTCTAATGAGCACCCACATCTTTGTATTAGTGTCTCACACAAGTGATTGTGAGATCAATCACCCTCTACATTGAGCATACATAAGATGTGCCAGTCTTTCCGGTAATATTGATCTCCGACTCAATATACCAATTTGACTGGGAATATTCTAAATTAGAATTTTAGAATTTTAGGTCTCACTGGTATAATCTCATCATAACCCTAAAATCAATGTCCTAATTTATGGGGTTCATCATCCAATAATAAAATTGATAAGCAGCAAATGATGAAACACAATGCCTTTATTGATATATATCGAGTGTCAAAGTACATGATTTGGAGGATTACAAAGAGAAACCCATCAAATGATTGGCTTATAGGGCATCTACTCTTTCAATCTCCCACTTGCACTAAAGCCAATCGCCCTTATATTTTAACCCCATACAATCGAGGTGACGATTGAATTGCTGCTGTGGTAGAGCTTTAGTAAATGTTTTGCTACTCGTTCAATCTTGACGTCTTGTCTTTCGATTATCTCTCGAACAAGGTGGAAGCGTCTCAAAATGTGCTTGGATCTATGATGAGACCTTGGTTCCTTAGCCTGTGCAACTGCTCCAGTGTTATCGCAATAAACTGGGACTGGTCCGGCAATCTCAGGAACTACACCCAGCTCTGTGATGAACTTCTTCATCCAGACTGCTTCCTTAGCAGCTTCACTAACAGCTATGTATTCTGCCTCAGTAGTTGAGTCAGCTACAGTTTGCTGTTTGGAACTTTTCCAACTCACAGCTCCACCATTCAAAGTGAAGATATATCCAGAGATTGACTTGCTATCATCTGGATCAGATTGAAAGCTAGAATCTGAATAGCCTTCTAGTTTCAATTCTGATCCTCCATAAATCAGAAAAACATCTCTAGTCCTTCTCAAGTATTTGAGAATGCTTTTCACAATTTTCCAATGATCCTCCCTGGGATCTGCCTGAAATCTACTTACCATACCTAAGGCATAAGCTACATCAGGCCTGGTACATAACATAGCATACATGATCGACCCTACTGCTGAAGCATAGGGAATAGAACTCATTCTATTCCTCTCTTCAGATGTCTTAGGAGACATCTTCCTAGAGAGTTGTATGCCATGTCCTATGGGTAAGAAACCTTTCTTACTTCCATCCATGCTGAACCTCTTCAGCACATTATCAATGTACCTAGACTGGGACAAACCTAGCATCCTTTTAGATCTATCTCTATAGATCCTTATACCAAGTATATAGGATGCTTCACCCAAGTCTTTCATGGAAAATTTCTTTGATAACTAAGTCTTGACCGATTGCATCATTGGAACATCATTTCCAATGACCAATATATCGTCCACATATAATATCAAGAAGACAATAGCACTCCCATTAGTCTTCTTGTACACACAAGGTTCATCTATATTTTTAATGAAGCCAAACTCTTTGACTATCATATCAAAATGGATGTTCCAACTCCTAGATGCCTGCTTTAATCCATAAATGGATTTCTTAAGCCTACATACTTGATTTGCTCTCCCTTTTGAGACAAATCCCTCTGGCTGTGTCATATAAACCTCTTCCTCAAGGTGACCATTAAGAAAGGCGGTTTTGACATCCATCTGCCATATCTCATAATCATAGTATGCAGCTATAGCAAGGATAATCCGAATAGATTTGAGCATAGCTACTGGCGAAAAAGTTTCATCATAATCAATGCCTTGTTTTTGCCTGAAACCTTTTGCCACTAGCCTGGCCTTGTAGGTTTCTACTTGGCCATCAGCTCCTATCTTCTTCTTGTATACCCATTTGCACCCTATTGGAATCACTCCCTCAGGTGCATCAACCAAAGTCCACACTTGATTTGTATACATAGAATCTATCTCGGATTTCATGGCGTCTAGCCATCTGTTAGAGTCCCTACTCTTGACAGCTTCCGAATAGGTCAGAGGGTCATCGTTATCAATGATGTGGGCTTCATCATTCTCAATGATAAATCCATACCTCTTAGGTGCATTTCGCACTCTTTCTAACCTTCGGAGAGGAGTAGTGTGTAGTGGTTGTACCTCTTCCATGGGTACATCTGGTTGAGGATTATTATGTGTCTCACCTTGTAGGTCTTGAACTTCATCAAGTTCAATTCTTCTATCCTTGCCTTTTTCTAAGAAAAACTCTTTTTCCAAGAAAGTGGCATGCCTAGCAACAAATACCTTTTGTTCGGTAGGATCATAGAAGATATATCCTAAATTGTCTTTAGGATAACCTACAAATATACATTTGTCCGATCTAGCACTTAGCTTATGTCCAAAATTTCTTTTGACATAAGCATGACAACCCCATATCTTAAGATACTTAAGATTAGGTTTCTTTCCTTTCCATATCTCATATGGAGTGCTAGATACAGACTTAGATGGTACTCTATTTAATACTAATGCAGCAGTTTCTAGGGCATGTCCCCAAAATGAAATTGGAAGATTTGTGAAGCACATCATGGACCGTACCATATCTAATAAGGTACGATTCCTTCTTTCAGCTACACCATTTAATTGTGGCGTATATGGAGGTGTCCATTCAGAGAGTATACCCTTTAATTTAAGATAGTCTAAAAATTCACTAGAAAGGTATTCTCCTCCTCGATCAGATCGAAGGATTTTAATACACTTTCCAGTTTGTTTTTCGACCATACTTTGATACTCTTTAAATTTATCAAAGGCTTCGGATTTATGTTTCATTAGATACACAAAACCGAACCTTGATAAGTCATCAGTAAATGTGATGAAGTAAGAGTATCCATCTCTAGCTTGAGTTGACATAGGACCGCACACATCAGTGTGTACGAGTTCTAACAACTCACTTGCCCTTTCTCCATGTCCCGAGAATGGAGACTTGGTCATTTTACCCATAAGACAAGATTCACAAGTTCCTAATGATTCAAAATCATAAGGGTCAAAGAATTTATCTTTATACAACTTATGTAACCTTGTCTCACTAATATGACCTAATCGGTAATGCCAGATGAGGGGTATTATTAATATTTTCTCTTTTTCTTTTATTATCTTTGCCAATATGAAACATAACATTATTAAGACATAATACTAAAAGACCATTTTCCATAGTGCCATGACAATAATACTCATTAGATAAAGAAATAGAGCAACCATTGCTCTTTTCATTTATTTCGAATCCTTTCTTAAGCAACAAAGGAATTGAAATTACATTTCTAATGATTTTTGGCATAAAATAACAGTCTTCTAGCTTCAAGAACTTTCCGGAGGGTAGCTCCAGTATGTAGGTGCCAACAGCTTCAGCCTGGATGGATTCTCCTCCAGCGCCATATAGCTCGAAGTCACCTTTCTTCAGACTTCTAATTTTCTGCAGTCCATACAAAGATTTGCATATGTGAGAACCACAACCGGTATCCAATACCCATGAATTAGAATCAGAAGAACTTAATGTCATATTGGCATGTAATAAAAACATACCTTTTGATGCAACACTTGCATCAGGCTTCACACTTGCAAGAAAGCTCTTGCAGTTCCTTTTCCAATGCCCCGTCTTGCCACAGTGGAAACAGGTACCGGGTCCAGAGATTTTCTTTCCCTTCTTCTTTTTGATGCGACTCTTAGGGTTTAGTTTTTTCTTTGAACCCTTGTTGCCCGACTTCTTCTTTGAGCTCTCACCAACAAGAAGGATCGGACCCTTGTCCTTCTTGATGTGAGACTCTGCTGTTTTCAGCATATTTAGAAGCTCAGGCAGGGAGGAATTCAGTTTGTTCATGTGATAATTCACGACAAACTGCGAGAATGAGTCGGGTAGTGATTGCAGGATCAAATCCTGACTGAGCTCACTGTCCATAGCAAAACCAAGTTGACTTAATCGAGTGATTAAGTCTATAACCTTTAAACAGTGGTCTTGCACAGATGATCCCTCGATCATTCTAGCACGGAACAACTGTTTAGATATCTCATGTCTAGCAGTTCTGCTCTGCTCACCATATAACTCCTTTAAGTTAAGGAGTATGGAGTGAGTATCCATGCTATCATGCTGCCTCTGCAATTCATTATTCATAGAAGCAAGCATGATACATTTGACAGTCAAACTATCATTTTTCCACATACGATATGTGGCCAATTCCTCCTCAGTTGCATCTTCCCCTGCTGACCCTAGGTCAGGGGTTTCAAGAATGTAGGAAAGTTTTTCTTGTGTGAGAACAATCTTTAAATTTCTCAACCAATCCACATAGTTGGGACCAGTCAATTTGTTTGTATCTAAGATACCTCTAAGTGAGAGTGAAGATGCCATTTTTGCAGAATTAATCTATAATTACAAAGAACACTAATATAAGCAGACCAATCATGATGACATGTATTCAATCAGACAAGGACTTCTATCTAATTGTTACTCCCACTATTTTTATCGAATGTCATAACCCTCAAGTATGATGAACGAGAAAATACTAATTTTCTTAGTGGGGTTGAGATCCAAATTCCTTATAAAAGACCTTGTGGGAATCACAACAAGCCCTTATAAGTTCAAAGGTAGGAAACTCTTTCCAATTGTATCCCATGCAATTCCCAACTTTATTCTGTCCTCTAGCACACATATAGTCTTGTGGGAATCACAACAAACTATTGTGTCTAGTTAAGTCAAACCCTTCATTTTTATACAGTCATATTTGAATAATGCTGCCATTGTGGGAATCACAACAAGGCAACATATTAAAATATGCCATATGCATCATATGCACCAAGATATTACAATATCAATCCCTAATACTAGCCTTGTGGGAATCACAACAAGCTAGCGTAGATATTGACATAATAATATCTAAGCATGAAGGAAGGACCTTTATAGTGTTATATCAGCAATTAGCTTTTCCATGGAGGTCAATCAAATAGTTGGCCAGGTAAGCAGATGGGAGGCTCTCCTTACTTAGTAAGGTCCTAATTAAATAACCACCTGTAGCCTCTTTCCTAGACACCAACTTAGTCAATTGATTCAGAATGGCTCAGCTTAAAGCAATTAACACTACGACTTAATTATGAATTTAGTGAGGGCTTTCAAATAATAGTATCTTACTAACATTAAGCTCAACCATAAAGGACAATCAAATAATTGGCCAGGAAAGCAGGTGGGAGGCACCCCTCACTCAGAGAGTGAGGTCCTAATTAAGTAACCACCTGTGGCTTCCTTCCTAGACACCAACTGAGTCGATTGTTCCAGAATGGGTCAGCCCAAAGTTTTCATACTACTATATTGGTCTCATTGCATATTCTATAATTTAGTACTAGCAATTATACTGTGCTACAACATGAATATAACACTATCTCATAGCATAAACTAATCATGCATACAAACAACCTAGCTATCTCATAGCATCAAGATAATAGCATGTATTATCATTTGGTTAAACTGATTAAGGGTGGCTCTGATACCACTGTTAGGGTTTCCCAGTGCCCTAGGGCGCAGCGGAAGATACGGGATTATAAAATTTTCTTATAAAACCCATTATATGAAACCCTAATAAGCCAAGATCACCTTAATAGTATAACCAAATAATGTAGAAAATATAATCTTGGTATAGAAGAATACCTATCACGCTATATCCAATATGTCTGAAGATGTCCTAAGGTGCCCAAATGTTCATCCTCCGATGTTGATCCACACAGGAATGGGTTCAAGACTCTAGCTCCACCAAAACTTGATTCTAATTGTTCAATCCTTCCAAAGGATTTAATTGGCTGATTTTCCTTCACTTCTTCCTTTCTACCTCTAAAACATTCACTAGCCTTTTTGTCATAAAGAAGACCCTCTTGTCTTGGGTTAGGACAAAAGAGAGAGGCTTGTAAGAAAGAAGGGATAAGGGAGAGAGAAGGAGAGGCTTTTACTTGGATGATCTTTAGAACCCCAAGGCACCTCCTATTTATAAGAGATGGAGGGATGCATCATAAAGGGATGCATCCCATCCACACACCTCATCATGATGAGGCATGTGCCAAGAGATGCATCCCATCATGATGGGGTGCTAAGGAGAAGGGTGTATCAACTTCTTTCTCACATCTCCCTCTTAAATCCTGATGATCCAAGGGCCCAAATGCAGTGAACCAAAGCCAATGGTCCAGATCTAGGTGCCATCTAATGGTCCAGATCAAGACATCATCATCCAGGGTGCCATCCAATGGTCCAGAAGTAAGATGCCATCACCGATGGTCCAGATTCAGGCGCTGAGCAACGGTCCAGATCTTTCATCCAGAGAGCCATCCAGTGGTCCAGATTCAGGCGCTGAGCAACGGTCCAGATCTTTCATCCAGAGAGCCATCCAGTGGTCCAGATTCAGGCGCTAACCAGTGGACCAGATCCTTCATCCAGGAAGCCATCCAATGGTCCAGATGAAGGCGCCAACCAGTGGACCAGATTCTTCATCCAGGAAGCGATCCAATGGTCCAGAAGTGAAGGCCCTATCAAACCCAATCCAATTGGGTTTAACCAACTTAAAGAAAACATTAAACCTAATCAAATCAGGTCTAATTAAAGCCAAATGGGTTTCAACTCTTGGCTAACCCATATTAGGTCATGATCTAATCATATTAGATCAACCAAATCTAAGAATCATATTCGAATTTAATTTGAATCAGGAGCTAGGGTTTGCAACACGTGCTAGCATGTTCATCTTGCAAACATGATCTAATCCAATTAGACCCTTGATCAATTTCCTTGTGTGTGACCCATTGGGTTCCTTATCTTAGCCAGCAGTAGGTGCAGGTGCAAGTTGACCTAACCTGATTAGAATACCTCTAATCCAATTTAGGTTCAATTTAGTGCTAAACCTGACTTAGCAATCAGAACCTTTCTGATGCTTTGATCTAATCAAACTCTTTGATCCGATCAACCCACAAGACATGATTGACGTCTAGCAACGTATCATGTCTACCCGGAAGATGAGGAATGTATTGGACAAATCCAAACATACCCTTCAGTGGAAAGTTACTGTGCAATTCAATCCCTCAGTCATACTACATCCTGAATAAGTGCTCGAGTATGGATCAATATCAAACTCAATCACTTATTCATGTCTCTCTCAATCTTTTATATGATAATTCAAACAATGAAACATTAGAAACTCTTTCTAATATTCATTTTGCTTTGATCAAAGGCTTCGTGAATCATCATAAGATTAGAGTAAGTAGGATGTTACCTTCTCTTACTAGAAGTGACTGATTCCTTGTTGACCTACTCACAACCTTCGTACAAAATCCACCATATCCAGAATACCCTGTACACAACGCAATGTCGTGAATGAGGGTAAACCAAAATATAGCTTCAAGTGCACAAGGTACCATGGTGATCTCAGGTCTAAGGATCACTTGCACAACTCCCACTATGAGAACCATCTTTTGATAATTAAGTAAGAATCCATAAGATGTTCTCATGGCTGGTCATTTCAGTGAACTCATTCCTCTAATGAGCACCCACATCTTTGTATTAGTGTCTCACACAAGTGATTGTGAGATCAATCACCCTCTACATTGAGCATACATAAGATGTGCCAGTCTTTCCGGTAATATTGATCCCCGACTCAATATACCAATTTGACTGGGAATATTCTAAATTAGAATTTTAGAATTTTAGGTCTCACTGGTATAATCTCATCATAACCCTAAAATCAATGTCCTAATTTATGGGGTTCATCATCCAATAATAAAATAGATAAGCAGCAAATGATGAAACACAATGCCTTTATTGATATATATCGAGTGTCAAAGTACATGATTTGGAGGATTACAAAGAGAAACCCATCAAATGATTGGCTTATAGGGCATCTACTCTTTCAGCTCCTAATGGAGTAATCTCCAGAATCTATTCAAGGGATATTCGGAGATTAGCTGAATCCTACTCAAGAACAAATTGACAGATTTTCCCTCTAAAAAGATAAAATTCAGTTCAAAAACTTCAAAGCATTAAAAGAAAATTCAGAGAATCAAAACATAGTTGAATGCATATGTTGAGGGGGAGAATCTGAATCTTAATCAAGCTAAATCATTAATGACATATAAGCCAAACAATTGATTGCATAATATGAAGGCTTATATAATTCCAAATGAAAGGGAGAGCTTTAACTCCGAAATTTAATGTTTCACTCCTTTCAAACTTGGATAAATTAAATTATCAGACATTTGAATTCATTTATGGATTTTACTTCATTGTTTTATGAGCAATTCATTTTACATATACTCAAAGTTTTGTCATCATCAAAAAGGGGGAGATTGTGGAGTGATTGATTAAAACCCCATTTGATTTTGATGAGCTCAAAGCATTTGAGTATATCTTGTGATTACTAATGAATTCAATTGAGTGTTTCAGTGAAAATCCTGTCCAAGTGTCTCTAGATTTGGTTCATTGTATTTTGGATAAGGTAAGAAGTCTGCTGAACCAAAGTCTGAGACTCGAGTCGACTTCCGAGTATCACGAGTCGACTCCAAGCGTATCAAGTTCACTGGCACGAGCTCGAGTCGACTCCAGATCAGTACGAGTCGACTCCGACTGAGAACAGACAGAAGGACAGAAAGCTTCAACTCAGAAACTGTCAACGAGTCGACTTCCGAAGTGCGCGAGTCGACTCCAATGTTCAACGAGTCGACTCCAGGGTAGTAAGAGTCGACTCCAAGAGAAACACAAAGAAAAGTCAGAGAGCAGTTTTCGGGTCTGAGATTCGAGTCGACTCCAGTGGAACGTGAGTCGACTCCAATGGTTGGCAGGTCGACTCCAAAGAAGGTAAGAGTCGACTCTCAGAAGAACACAAGGAAAAAGTCAGAGAACGATTTTCGGACTCTGAGATTCGAGTCGACTCCCGCAGTACGCGAGTCGACTCCGAGACTGAGCGACCATCAACAGACAGAAGACCAACTTTCGGAAACTGACAGTCGAGTCGACTCGAGTGGACAAAATTCAAAATTGGATCCACGGACTTTAGTGGATGAGCCGACTCCAAAATTGCCAGGTCGGCTCCAGAAGTTGGCGAGTCGACTCCAGGTCAAGACGAGTCGACTCCCAGTCAAGACGGCAACTTTAATTCAAATTTGGAACAGTTGCCGAGTCGACTCCGGAAAAGCGTGAGTCGACTCCTGCTACAGCCGAGTCGACTCCTGATCGCGCGAGTGGACTCCAACCCACCAACGGTCATATTGTCAGGCTGCGCAGAGTGTGCAGAACGGCCAGAAAAAGCAGAGTAACGGCTAGTTTCCGTGGGGGTTGGCTTAAATAGCCACAGAGGACTGTAGCAAGGTAGAAAATAGATATTCCACTCCAAGCATTCAAGTTTTCAAGCTCTCCAAGTGCTCTTAAACGAAAAAGGGAAGATCTGCATTTACTGCTCCAACAACTTCTTCCTAACAATCAAAGCTTCCTCCTCCTGCATTCAAGTCGACCACTCTTTCAAGAGGAGACCGGAGTTCCAGAAGCCATACCTCTTCACCAGCTTAAAAGCGTTTGAGGGCTTCTAACTCCTTTACGATTATATTGTTTTAAATCTGCTTTTTGAGAAGCTATTTTTTGTTTTCTTCTATCTCTTGTATCTACTTGATTCAATTGGGGGATTGAATCAAGGGGTTTAAGGTTGGTTGGTGAGCCAAGTTAAAACCAACGTGTGTAAGGGTTTGATTGTGAGCCTGGGAAAACAATCGGGGTTGGTTCTAGTCGGTGAGCCTGGGAAAACCGACCGAGTTCGTTGTGAGCTCGTAAAACAACAAGTTTGGTTGTGAGCTTGCAAAACAACCGGCTGTAATCCAAGGGGGTTATAGTGAAATTCCCAAGTGAGACTTGGGGAGTGGACGTAGGAGCAAGGGTTAGCTCCGAACCACTATAAAACTTTGTGTTTGTAGTGCATTGTCTCTCATCTTCTTCCCCGCACATTACTCACAGCACTAGGCTTTAATTAAATAACTTGCTATAGTTTTTAATTAATCATCCTCAAAGTTTTAATTAGCCAAATTATTTTAAAAACCCAATTCACCCCCCCCCTCTTGGGTTGTCTATTTGGGCAACAAACTTGACATTTTCAGCAATTTGACTTTTAGTTTCATTGGTGAATCTCCTACTTAATGTTTCATAGTCATTAGATAGTTTTAGCTTTTCTTTGATAAGAGATTGATTTTCATCTTTTAGAACTTTATTTTTGTTGATTAATTTCTTGTGTTCTTCCATGAGTTCTAAAAATACATCATGTAACTCTTTTACTGTAAAATCACATTCAAGTTCATAATCTACCTCATCGTCATTGCCCATGTAGCAGATTTGGGATGTCTCTTGTTGATCTTCCTCTTCCGAACTTGACTCCTCACTTTCACTCCATTCAGCCATGAAGTTCCTCTTTTTAAGTTTTCTTGCCATCCATTTTAATTTCGGACAATATATCTTGAAATGTCCGGGCTTGTTACACTCATAGCAAATTGGTGTTTTCTTTTTCTTTTCTTTGTCCTTACCCTTTTCCTTGCTTGAGCTACCTTTGAGGAAGGGCTTCCTTTGATGAAATTTCTTCTTTCCTCTCATGAACTTTCTGAATTTTGTTGCAAGCATAGCCATTCCTTGTTCATCATATTCCTCCTCATCATCAGATTTTTTTGATTCAGTTTTCTGTTTTGGAGTGGTAGACATCAAGGCAATGGTCTTTCTTTTCTTGACCTCATGTTCTGAATTTTACCTCATGGTCAACTCATGGGTCATGAGTGATCCTAGAAGTTCTTCCAATTGCAGTGTATTGAGGTCCTTTGCTTCTTGAATTGCTGTTACCTTGGCTTTCCAAACTCTTGGTAGAGATCTGAGAATTTTTCGCACTAGTTCAGAGTTAGTATAAGACTTTCCTAAGCTTTTTATGAAAAAATAGATGCCCTACAAGCCAATCGCAATATGTATTGTGAAAGATTTTCTTTTAATTTTCTAAATTATGTACATGACATTTAATATAAATAAAGGCATTGTGTTTCATCATATGCTGTTGATTATATTTGTGATGAACCTCTTAGATTAAGGCAATGATTTTGAGGCTATGATGAGATCATACTAGTGAGACCTAAAATCCTAATCTTAAATATTCTCAATCATTGGTACATTGAGTCGGGGATCAATGTTTACCGAAAAGACTGGCACATCTTATGTATGCTCGATGCAGAGGGTGATTGATCTCACAATCACTTGTGTGGAGACACTAATACAAAGATGTGGGTGCTCATTAGAGAAATGAGTTCACTGAATTGACCTACAAAGAGAAATCTTATGAAGTCTTACCTACATGTCAAAAGATGATTCTCTTAGTGGAAGTTGTGCAACTAATCCTTTGACCTGAGATCACCATCGTATCTTGTACATATAAATCCATATTTTAGTTTTCACTCATTCATGACAATAAGTTATGTACGAGGTCTTCTGGATCTGGTGGATTATGTACGAAGGTTATGAGTAGGTCAACAAAGAATTAATCACTTCTAGTAAGAGAAGATCGCATCCTATTTATTCTAATCATATGATAATTCAGAAAGCCTTTGATCAAAGCAGAATGAAAATTAGAATGAGTTTCTAATGTTTCATTATTTGAATTATGTTTAAAAGATTGAGAAAGATATGAATATAAAATTGAGTTTGATATATATTCATACTCATATACATATTCGGAATGCAGTTTGATTAAAGGATTGAATTGCACGGTAACTTGCCACTGAAGGGTATTTTTGGTATTTCCACCAAATTCCATATTTTCCAGATAGACATGACACGTTGCTAGACGTCAATCTTGTCTTATAGGTTTGATCGAATTAAAGAGTTTAATTCAATCACCAATTAGAAAGGATTTGTTAAGTTCGGGTTCGCGCAGTTTGGACTTAAATCGATTAGAAGAGTTCTATCAAGTGTAGGGTTTTAGCATGTTATAATGCGCAGCGGAAGCTAGGGATTTAAAAATTTCTTAATAAAGTTCCTATGCATGAAACCCTTTTAAGCCTAGATCACCTTAATGATTATAATCAAATGATATAAAATAAATGCAGAATTAGTAGAATATCTCAAACGCTAATCCAAAGTGTACAATCTCCACGAGGCGTCCAAGTGTCCGCCCTCCAATGGTGATCCACACGAAAAACTTGATCAAGACTTTAGCTCCAAAGACTTTTGATCCTTAATGCAGAATTCTTCTAAAGAACTCTAATGGCTTGCTTTCCTTCCTTTCTATTTTCCTTTAGCCTTCTAAAATCACTTCTAATCCTTTTGTCCTAAAGAAGACCACCTTGTCTTGGCTTAGGACACACTAGAAGCAATGCTAGAAAGAAAGAAACTAATGTAAGAAAGAAAGAAGAGAGGAGTGGGGTGGAATTGGAATGATGAAACCCATGGAGTGCTAACCTATTTATAATAGGTGTAGGGATGCATCTCCAAGGGATGCATCCCATCCACACATCCTCTCATGAAAGGGCATCATCAAAAGGGCCATATCAAATAAGAGAAGGTGCAGATCAAGTGAGGAGGTGTATCAAATGATATGTTCTTTCATGTGGTGCCATATTTTGACCAAGTCAACATCACATGCTAATCACATGTCCATCATGCCTCACCTCTTGATCTTTCATGATGATGATCCAAGGGCTCCAATGCAAGGCGCCATTCACTTGACCCATTATGTCTTCATCCAATGGTGGGATTAAGATCCAATGGTCAATTATGGTAGCCATCCTCTAACCCAATCCAATTGGGTTAAACCAACTCTCCATTATGTCTTCATCCAACGATAGATCAAGATCTAACGGTCTAGATTGAATGATTTATTAAATCTAATCCAATTAGACTCAAACTAAGCCAATTAGGTGCCAACTCTTGGATAACCCATATTAGAATATGATCTAATCAAATAAGATCAATTAAGAATCAGATTCGAATCCAATTCGAATCAGATTCGAATCCAATTCGAATCAGGAGCTAAGGTTTGCAACACCTGCTAGGATGTTTATCTTGCAAACATGATCTAATCCAATTAGACCCTTGATAAGTTTCCTTGTGTGTGACCCATTGATTTCCATACTTAGCCAGTAATAGGTGTGAGTGCGAGTTGACCCAACTTGATTAGAACTCTTCTAATCGATTTAAGTCCAAACTGCGCGAACCCGAACTTAACAATTAGAATCCTTTCTAATTGGTGATCGAATTAAACTCTTTAATTTGATCAAACCTATAAAACAAGATTGACGTCTAGCAACGTGTCATGTCTACCCGAAAAATATGAAATTTGATGGAAATACCAAAAATACCCTTCAGTGGCAAGTTACCATGCAATTCAATCCTTTAATCAAACTGCATCCCAAATATGTATATGAGTATGAATATATGTCAAACTCAATTTCATATTCATATTTTTCTCAATCTTTTAATGATAATTCAAATAATGAAACATTAGAAACTCTTTCTAATTTTCATTCTGCTTTGATCAAAGGCTTCCTGAATTATCATATGATTAGAATAAATAGGATGCTATCTTCTCTCACTAGAAGTGATTAATTTCTTGTTGACCTACTCATAATCTTCGTACACAATTCACCATATCCAGAAGACCTCGTACATAACTTATTGTCATGAATGAGTGTAAACCAAAATATGGGTTCAAGTGCACAAGATACCATGGTGATATCAGGTCATAGGATCAGTTGCACAACTCCCACTAAGAGAATCATCTTTTGACATGTAAGTAAGACTTCATAAGATTTCTCTTTGTAGGTCAATTCAGTGAACTCATTCCTCTAATGAGCACCCACATCTTTGTATTAGTGTCTCCACACAAATGATTGTGAGATCAATCATCCTCTGCATCGAGCGTACATAAGACATGCCAGTCTTTCCGGTAATCATTGATCCCCGACTCAATGTACCAATGACTGGGAATATTTAAGATTAGGATTTTAGGATTTTAAGTCTCACTAGTATGATCTCATCATAGTCTTAAAATCATTGCCCTAATGTAAGGAGTTTATCATAAATATAATCAACAGCATATGATAAAATATAACGCCTTTATTCATATTTAAATGTCATGTACATGATTTGGACAAATCAAAAGAAAAAACCTTTCGCAATACATATTGCGATTGGCTTGTAGGGCATCTACTCTTTCAATCTCCCACTTGCACTAAAGCCAATCGCTCTTATATTTTATCCCCATACAATCGAGGTGGCGATCGAACTGCTGTTGTGGTAGAGCTTTAGTGAACGGGTCTGCTAAGTTGTTCTTTGTGTCTACTCGTTCAATGACTATGTCTTGTCTCTCGACGATCTCTCGAACGAGGTGGAAGCGTCTTAGAATGTGCTTGGATTTGTGATGAGATCTTGATTCCTTTGCTTGAGCAACAGCTCCAGTGTTGTCACAATAAACTGAAACTGGTCCAGCAATCTCAGGAACTACTCCCAACTCAGCGATGAACTTCTTCATCCAGACAGCTTCCTTAGTGGCTTCACTTACAGCGATGTATTCTGCCTCAGTAGTTGAGTCAGCTACAGTGATTTTCTCAGCTATCCAATGATTTTCTCCTGGATCAGCCTGGAATCTGCTTTGTTACGGGGGAACTTAGCCACCATGCCCCACGTGACCGGCACGCGCGCCCGGGAAGACTACAGCTGCCCCTTGATCCAGCAATCCGACCTCGGGTCGGATATCTTCGGCTCCGCAGCCCGACCCCGAGTCGGCTGCCCCTTGATCCAGCAATCCGACCTCGGGTCGGATATCTTCGGCTCCGCAGCCCGACCCCGAGTCGGCTGCCCCTTGATCCAGCAATCCGACCTCGGGTCGGATATCTTCGGCTCCGCAGCCCGACCCCGAGTCAGCTGCCCCTTGATCCAGCAATCTGACCCCGAGTCGGCAATCTCTCGACAACAACAGACTGTTCCTCTGAGGCACGCCGCGGCCCCCTGCTCCACTACTCCCTGCAACGGCCGTATCCGGCGCTGCCCCACGATCCCCTGTAACAGCCGTACAAAGCGGAGCTCCACTATGCCCTGCCATGGCCGTACCCAGCGCTGCCCCACGACGCCCTGTAACGGCCATGTCAGTGGCAGCCCCATCGTGCCACACGATGACAAATCCCCGGAAAAACCCCCCAGCCTGATATATATGAGGCTGGGGGGGAAGGGGGAGGGTAAAATATATCTTCCAGAGTATCATCTCACCTGCTACCTTCTCCTTCTCCTTCTCCTTCGATCTCCTCTGACTTGATCGTCGGAGGGCCCCCACTACCCCGGTGGTGGTGCGAGGCTTGCTTGCAGGTTTCACGGCGGAGGGCGGAGCGCAACCAAAGCAACTCAAAGGGAACCCCGTTCACACCGCTGTGCCAATCGTTCTCGGTTTGGACCACCAGCAACAGTTGGCGCTAGAGGAAGGGACGAATATTAGAGCGATCGTAATGGCACGGCGAGGTGGTCGTGGAGCTTCCAATGCTTCCGGTCGCGGGGCCTCTCGCGCCTCTGGCCGGGAGGCCGCTGCATCTCCAACACACTCTCAGCAACACTCCACCGCCCCGCCGCCCATTCAGACGGTCGAAGTCGCCCAGTTCGACCAGCTAGCCCAGCAGGTTCGCACCCTCGCGGAGGCGGTGCAGAATCTGCAGGGTGCGATGTCCCGGGCGCCGCAGCGGGCTCAGGAGCCGCTGCTGCCTGAGCGTTCGCCTGTCCTCCTCAACCCGCGCTCCTTCCTCTCCCATGGGGAGGAGCGCCGGCGCGAGGAGGATTCTCGAGCACGGTCCATCCTGCCGGGACCTTCCCATCGGAGTTGCGCGGGGTATGAGAGGCGGGCCCGGGCGCGTTCCCAGACCCCCCAGTCCTCGAGGAACCCGCGCTCCAGTCGGTCCCCCTCTCGCCGCTCCTTGTCTCCCACACACTGGTCGCGCTCCCTGGACCGGCGGGTGGACGATCTCCACCGACAACTCCAGGTCCTGAAGGGCCATTCCAAAGATCCCTTCGCCGACTTAGAGATCTCCTCCCAGCCGGCGCTTGCCTCGAGGATCCTGCGGACCCCAAATCCGCCGGGGTTCAAAATGCCGGCGATCGAGCCCTATGACGGGGCGGCAGACCCGCGGGATCACGTCGAGAGTTTCAGGACCCTTATGCTCCTCCACGGAGCATCAGATCCCCTTCTCTACAAGGCCTTCCCGGCAACCCTCCGTGGCCCGGCGAGGGCGTGGTTCGCCGGGCTGGAGGCTGACTCAATCCGGTCTTTCGACCAGTTCACTCGCCTCTTCATCACTCATTTCGCCGTCAGTAGCCGGCGGCGACTGGTCTCCGACTCCCTCTTTGACGTCCGGCAAAATGAGGGAGAAAGCCTGCGAATTATCTTACCCGCTTCAACAGGGCTACGATGGAGGTCCGGAACCTGAGTCAGGAGGTAGCTCTTTCAGCCCTGAAGCGTGGCTTCCGGAAGGGCAGGCTCACCTTCTCCCTGGACAAACGCCTACCGCGGAGCTTCCCAGAGCTGTTGTCCCGGGCGAACCAGTATGCGGACGCCGAGGAGGCGGCCGCCCACCGGAGCAAGGAGGCTGCCGAGATCTCTCCAAAGCTTGGGAAGAAAAGGCGGAAAGAGGCACGCCAGAGGAGGAGCCCGACGCCCCAGCGTCGGCGCAGAAGCCCGTCGCCGGCGAAGAACCACGGCGCCCCACGCCCTCGTTCTCCGCCCCGACGTTTCAACCGGTACACCCCTCTCCTGACTCCCCGGGCCCAGATCCTTATGGAGATCAAGGGGCGGGAGGACCTCCCGGCCCCGAGACAGATACGAAGGATCCCTGGAAAGAGGCCCTCCCGGGCGTACTATGAGTACCACCGAGACCACGGCCACGACACAGAGGACTGCTTCCAGCTTCGGGACGAGATCGAGGCTCTTATCCGTCGGGGGCGTCTCGGTCGATATGTGAGCGACCGACGTCCCCTCGCAGACCCGCGTCCGGCCGACCCGGCTCCTCCGGAGCCTCGGGAGCAGAATCGACCCGTTGCGGGCGTGATCCACACTATCACTGGGGGCTGCTCTCGGCCCGTGAGGAACGCAGGGGGCTCGACGGAAGCGTCAGGGATGGCCGTCGTAAAGAGGCAGAGGGTCGGCAATGTAATCACCTTTTCTGATGAAGATGTAAAGGGGATTCAGACTCCCCACGATGACGCCATGGTGATCTCCCTCACTATGGCAAACTATGATGTAAGGCGTGTTCTTGTGGATAGTGGAAGCTCAGCTGATATTTTGTTTTACGAGGCCTTCCAAAAGATGAGCTTGTCCAGACAGTTGTTGCACAAAATGTCCACCCGCCTCGTAGGATTCACCGGTGACGCTGTCCCGGCGGAAGGTGTCGTTGAGCTGCCTGTGACTGCGGGCGTCGCACCCGCAGAAGCCACGGTGCGACTCGGGTTCTTGGTCGTCCGTGTTCCCTCGGCCTACAACACTATCCTCGGGCGACTCGGGCTGAACGCCCTTCGCGCGGTGGTCTCCACGTACCACTTTCTCATGCAGTTCCCCACGACGGTCGGGATCGGAGAGGTCCGAGGTGACCAACCGACCGCACGGCAATGTTTTCTAGCAACCCTCAAAGGGAAGAAGCCCGTGGAAGCCCTAAGCGTCGAGTCCCTTGATGCCAGAGACGAGGTGGCCTTGCGGCAGGGGGAGCCGGCCGAGGGTGTGGTCGAAGTCCCCCTCGAGGAAGGCCGCCCCGACCGGGCGGTCCGGGTCGGCGCCAATCTCGATCCGGGAGCTCGGGCTCGGTTGGTGGAATTCCTCCGAGCCAATACCGATGTATTTGCCTGGTCGGCGGCCGATGTACCTGGGATCGACCCGGAGGTCATTTCTCACGCCCTCAACGTCGACCCGACCCACCGACCAATAAAGCAGAAGAAGAGACACTGTGCCCCGGATCGGATCCGGGTGGTCGACCAGGAGGTAGACAAGCTCTTGGAGGCAGGATTCATAAGGGAGGTAAGCTACCCCGAGTGGCTGGCAAATGTTGTACTTGTCCGGAAGGCGAGCGGGAAGTGGAGGATGTGCGTCGACTATACCGACCTGAACAAGGCGTGCCCTAAGGATAGCTTTCCACTTCCGCGAATAGACCAACTGGTCGACGCGACTTCCGGATATCAGCTGCTGTCTTTCATGGACGCCTTCTCCGGTTACAACCAGATAATGATGGCCCCACAGGACGAGGAGAAAACTGCCTTTATAACAGACCGGGGGCTGTACTGCTACAAGGTAATGCCCTTCGGTCTGAAGAATGCTGGCGCCACTTACCAGCGCCTCGTCAACAAAATCTTCAAAGAGCAAATCGGCCGGAACATGGAGGTGTACGTGGACGATATGCTGGTGAAGAGCCGCCATGCAGACCAGCACATCGCGGATTTGGAGGAGACTTTCACCACCTTGCGGAAGTTTCGCATGAAGCTGAACCCAGCGAAGTGCGCCTTCGGCGCCTCGGCCGGGAGGTTCCTCGGTTTCATTGTCAACCAGCGGGGTATCGAAGCCAACCCGGACAAAATCAAGGCCATCCAAGGTATGTCCCCTCCGACCAAAGTAAAGGAGGTTCAGGAGCTCGCTGGAAGGGTCGCCGCGCTTGGACGATTTGTGGCAAAATCGGCCGAACGCTGCCAACCATTCTTCAAGGTGTTAAAACGCCCGAAAGACTTCCTCTGGACGGCCGAATGTCAAGCAGCATTCGACCGGCTCAAGGAATACCTGGCGTCTCCTCCCCTACTGTCCAAGCCGCAAGAAGGGGAGATGCTCTACCTCTATCTGGCGGTCTCCCCAACTGCGGTCAGTGCGGTGCTGGTTCGGGAAGAGGCAAAGCTCCAGAAGCCTGTGTACTACATCAGCCGGGTCCTACGGGACGCCGAGACGCGGTATACGAAGGCCGAAATGATCGCCTTCGCGCTGCTGACCGCGACCAGGAGGCTCCGCCCCTATTTTCAGGCCCATTCTGTCACCCTCTTAACTGATCAACCGTTACGACAGATCCTCAGCAACCCCGAGAATGCGGGACGGCTGGTGATGTGGGCAGTAGAACTCGGTGAGTTCGACATCCGCTACCAGCCTCGACCCGCCATCAAGGCCCAGGTGCTCGCGGACTTCCTCGCTGAGTGCACGGTGCAGGAGGCGGAACCTAGACCTCCGGAAACGCCCAGCCTCGACCTCCCGACCTGGACGCTTCACATCGATGGGTCGTCGAACCCCGAGGGTGGAGGGGCCGGGCTGGTCCTTACCAGTCCTGATGGAGTGATAGCCGAGTATGCCTTGAGGTTTGGATTTCCAGTTACCAACAACGAGGCGGAATACGAGGCCCTAGTCGCAGGACTCAAACTCACCGGGGAGCTCGGCATCCGGCGTTTGAAGGTCTTCACCGACTCCCAGTTGGTGGTCGGGCAGGTCCGTGGGGAGTTCGAGGCCCGGAGCCCGACCATGCAGAACTACGTCCGGAAGGTGCAAGCACTCATTCCCGACCTCGGCAGTGTCGACATCCAGCAAGTCCCCAGAAGTGAAAATGCCAGGGCCGACAGGTTGTCCCGCTTGGTGGGCGCAGAGGCGCACAACTTGTCGAGGGCAATCTACCTGGAGACCCTGGATGCCCCGAGCATCGGCGAGGCTGGAGCGGTGATGGCGATTGATTCGGAGCCGTCTTGGATGGACCCGCTCGTCGCCTACCTCGCCGAAGGGATCCTCCCTGAAGACGAAGATCAAGCTCGGCGACTCGTCAAGAAGTCCGCCCACTACGTACTCTATGAAGGGATGCTGTACCGGACCTCGTTTACCGCCCCCCTCTTAAGGTGCCTCCGCCCCTCGGAGGCGGCCTACGTCCTCGGCGAAGTCCATGAGGGCGTCTGCGGATCGCACTCGGGGGCTAGGTCCTTGGCGCACAAGATCATGAGGCAAGGCTATTATTGGCCTACCTTGTTGGAGGACTCAAAGGATCACGTACGGAAATGCGACGCCTGCCAGCGCCACGCCAACGTCCAGAGAGTCCCTTCTGTCCCCTTGGCACCAATCACCGCACCCTGGCCCTTCGCACAGTGGGGAATGGATATCCTCGGACCATTCCCCGTCGCTTCCGCCCAGCGGAAATTCTTGATTGTCGCAATCGACTACTTCACCAAGTGGGTGGAGGCAGAGCCGCTGGCCACTATCACGGAGGCGCAAGTCCGGAAGTTCGTGAAGAAAAACATCATTGTCCGATTTGGGGTACTGTTGCCCAAGGTGACAATCCAAGAGGGGGGGGTGAATTGGTTTCTTTTAAACTTTTGGTGCTTTTAAAAACTTTCTTAATTAAGTGTGGTGGATGCTTTCTTAAGCTATTTGAGTGAGTTAAGCTAATGCAATAATAGAAGGTAAAGCAAGTGAAAATAGAGACACAAGCACAATACAAACACCACAATATATAGTGGTTCGGTGCTCTCCTTAGCACCTACGTCCACTCCCCAAGCGTACCCTTGGGATTTCACTATAATCACACGGATTACAGTTGGATTGTTTTCCGGGCTCACAATCCAAAAACCTAGTTGGTTTTACGGGCTCACCAACGAACCTATACACTTGGTTTTGCGGGCTCACCAAGAACCTTGTTGGTTTTGCGGGTTCACCAACGAACCTATACAACTTTGGTTTTACGGGTTCACCAAAAATCTTTGTTGGTTTTGCGGGCTAACCAACGAACCTTTACAAAGTGTTTAAGCAAATGAAAATAAAAGATTTAACTCCTAAATGAGCATATAAGACAATATGAACAACAAAGAAGAGTTTAGAAGGAAGTTATCGCTTTGAAGTTGCTTTGCTCTTCTTTGTCAAGGAAGCTTCACTCTTCAATGGGGGAAGGAGCTCTTGATGCCTCTTTGAATGTGCTCAATCCTTTCCTTTGATTCTTGGATGAAGCTTCTTGATGAAGGAGATTAGGGCTCTTTAGTATTCTTGTGTATTCTTTGATAAACCTCTCAAAAGATATTTCTCTCTGATGAATAGTGCCCTTTAAATAGCCTCCCACCTTCTTTGGTCAAGCCCCATCCGTCAGATTTGAAAAACTAGCCGTTACAAGCCTTGGAAAGGACAAAAAGTACATCTGCAGAACTAGCCGTTACTGTTCAGCCCGTGGTTGGGTCGGCTTATCCTGTCCTTGGGTCGACCCAACTTGACCTTGGGTCGACTCAAACATTCCTTGGGTCGACCCTCTCAGAGAACACAGAAACATGAATTTCAAACTTCCTTCACTTGGGTCGACCCAACCATTCTTTGGGTCGACTCAAAGTCTGCTTGGGTCGACTCAACTTCTTCTTGGGTCGACCCTCTCAGTATTCCCAGAAGATCAATTTTTGTCTGTCTTTCTGTCTTCAATTTGGGTCGACCCTCTCAGAGTTTGGGTCGACTCAAAGTTTACTTGGGTCGACTCAACTTCTTCTTGGGTCGACCCTCTCAGTAATTCCAGAGAACCGATTTCTGTCTGTCTTTCTGTCTTGCCTTTGGGTCGACCCTCTCAGGGTTTGGGTCGACTCAAGCTTGGGTCGACTCAACCACTGTGTGGGTCGACCCTCTCAGTAACTCCAGAGAGCATTTTTCCTTGGCATTTTGAGGTTCTTTGGAGGTTGGGTCGACTCATGCTTACCTTGGGTCGACCCAACTCACTGTTCATTTGTGCTGTTTTTTGCAGGAGTGTGCCAGATGATTCCTTTAAGTGCCGGGGTCGTCCCAATCAACCTATGGGTCGACTCAATTCACACTTTGCTGCATTCTCAAGGTTAGATCCATTCAAATGAACAAGACCATATATATGTTTTCAATTTAAGCATATGTACTGAGAGTAATAACCTTATAAATGAAGTATCAATTTAACTTATAGCATGCTTTAAATAATAACTTGTTAATCATCAAAATAACACTATCATCCTCAATCTCCCCCTTTTTGATGATTACAAAATAAAGAGTATAAGCCTATTGATACTTGTCTTTAGAACCAGTTTATGAAAGGGATTGAATTTCAGAATTTCAGCTTTTCATATATATAAGTGAAATCTCCCCCTATATCATTCAAATGTTGCCAATTTGACTTTTTGAATTGCTCCCCCTTTCATTTATAATTCATTAGCAATGAAACTTCAAAAATTTGAGATAAAATGTGAGTTTCAGCTTATGTATCGGGGTGCGAGAGGTGCGTGCCAAATTCTGAATTTATATGTGCCAAATTCTGAATTTTGATGGAAATTTTTGATTTAGTCAATTTCATTGTTACAACTTGCTCCCCCTTAGATATATAATCTTTCTTATATGATTTTCAATTTGTTTAGCCCATTTATTTCTCTTTTCTTTTCATAACTTCTTTACTCACTCTTTCTCATAAATGAAATACTCTTTCTTTTCTTAGAGTGAATACTTTATCTTTTCGTCTCCCCCTTTATACTCTTCCTTCTCTTCTCCCTTATATACTCCTTTATATACTGTTTCCTCTTCTCCCTTTATATACTACCCTTTCCTTCATAACTTCTTTTATATACTCTTTCCTCTTCTCTTCTCCCCCTTTTTGTCATCATCAAAAACATAGATATGGGAAAAGATGCAATAACGAAAAAGCTTTAGACTTCATTGATCAAAATAGGAACATTTTTCATACATTAATTCCCAAAATAAGTACAATGTTCCTCAATCAAGAATTAAAGATATGACGGAAAAGCAAGATACATAAGGAAAAAAGCAAGATACATATAAGAAAAGGCAAGATACATTTGAGAACTAGATTTCTAGCCTAGGCTCTAAATATAGATGCTAAGATCAGCCTAGGGAGAATCTAATGGCTGGGATCTAGTCCTCATCCGCCTAGCATAAGTAGCGAGGGGAGGTCGAGCCTGGTGAGACTGGGTCTGGCGTGGAGCACGTCGAGCTGGATGACTCTCTGCCGATATCTCTGACTCAGCAGCCTGTGGCACAGAAGGTCCATGTGTCTCTCTCTCTCTCCTGAGTGCTCCAATCTGCTGCCTCAGATCACTGATATCAGCAGACATGACATCCAAGCGGGCGTCCAATCGGCTCGTGAGCCCGTCAGTAATAGTCCTCGCCTGAGCTGTCATGAGCTCTGTCATCCT
The DNA here is from genome assembly GCF_009389715.1 of Phoenix dactylifera. NCBI lineage: Eukaryota > Viridiplantae > Streptophyta > Magnoliopsida > Arecales > Arecaceae > Phoenix > Phoenix dactylifera. The sequence continues at coordinate 104,527 of NW_024068480.1, read as the reverse complement.
GCTCCAGAAGTCATCCGTATTTGTCGGAGGAGCAGATGACGATGGTCCAGCCTCTGAGGGTGCAGTAGGATGATCCATAGGCTCCTCATCCTCACCCTCTGGTGCCTCTCCCTCTGGTGCCTCACCCTGAATGCCTGCACCAGTATGTATCCACTGCCCGTTCACTTTCTCATAACCCATGCGTATGAGTGACCGTGCAGTGTACGTGTCTGTGGGGTGCAGATTCTTGAATGCTTCCTCCTCGAGAGGTAATCCATGCTGACGGAAGATCAGTGTAAGTATCATGCCATAAGGCAATGATACCCTGTTGCTGCTTATCACCTTTCTCATTTGCTTCAATATCATGGCCGGAAGATTTAGGGGAATCCCTCTAATCATGCACTCCATAACTGCAAGATCTCGCTCTGAGATGAGATCAAATCTACCGGTCTTCGGAAATAGAATTCTATTTATCATATTTAGCAACAACCTCATCTCGGCGGAAAGAGAACTAGCTATTACCTTCTGAGAGAAATCGAAGTTCTCATTTTCCATGATCAGCTGAAGAGCTCTCATCTTGTTATCTGATCTTTCCGGAGTAGCTCCTGTGCAAGGTAGGTGTAGTAGCTCACTCAAGCTCTCCTCGGATACCCGGATCCGAACACCTCTAACATCTGAAACAAGCCCTCCCATACCAGTTTTGAGGAAGGCGTAGAACTCTTGGACTAATCCGGGGTATATCACCACATCAAGGGAGCAAAGATACTCCCATCCTTGTCTTTGGATCCATTCCCAAATTCGAAATCCTTTTTGGTTGAAAAACTCCGAATGGATCCTTCTTCCGGTAGTAACCGGCCTCCCCGCAAATCTTGCAAGAAGCACTGAGGGGGAAGGAGGAGGAGGGACCTCCGCACGTGCCTCACGTGGTGGAGACACGGGAGAAGGCTCGGTAGGGCGCCTTTCCTCTTGTTGAACTCGGCTCACTCTTCCGGATCTTTTGGCTACGGCTCGTTTGGGACCCATTTCTCCAAGATCTTAAAGAAATCTACTGTTTGGAGGAGTTTGGTGGAGATTGGAGAGTGGGGACCAAGCTTTTTGGAAGAAGACAAAGGGCAAACAGTGCCCTAGATGTGCTCTCGGGCCCCCTTTTAACAGTGGGGTCCCGACGTTGGGTCGACTCAAGAATTTTCTTGGGTCGACTCAACGTTGGGTCGACCCATGTTCTGGGTTGGGTCGACCCAAGTGCAGAAATTTGTTTTCTCTTCCTTTTTGCTTCTAAAAAGTTTTTCTTGCTTCCAATTCTTATAAGCTCTTTATGGAACAATGATACATGAGTAAGGAATCTATAGATAACAAGTTTGACTCATGTTTCATGGGATTTTTGAAGTTAGAGGAATGTATCATGAGACTACTAACTTCCTTCCATATTCATTCAATAAAAGGATCACATATACCTAATTCCCTTCTGAGCATACAGAATCTATCTTTACTCAGTGGTTTTGTGAATATATCGGCCAATTGTTTTTCCGTGCATATATGCTCAATGCATACATTTCCATTTTGCACATGATCCCTAATGAAATGGTACCTTATTTCTATGTGTTTGGCCTTAGAGTGCTGAACTGGGTTTTTAGTGAGATTGATAGCACTCGTATTATCACACTTGATAGGAATATTATCTAGTTTAACTCCATAATCCTCTAGTTGTTGCTTGAGCCATAATACTTGAGCACAGCAACTACCAGCAGCTATGTATTCAGCTTCGGCTGTGGATAGTGCTACTGAATTCTGCTTTTTACTAAACCATGATACTAAATTGTTTCCTAAGAATTGGCATGTGCCACTTGTGCTCTTTCTATCTAATTTGCATCCGGCAAAATCTGCATCTGAGTATGCAAGCAAATCTAGACATGAGTCTCTCGAGTACCATAATCCAATGGTGGTGGTTCCTCTTAAATATCTAAGGATCCTCTTAACTGCACTTAAATGTGACTCCTTAGGATCCGATTGATATCTAGCACATATCCCTACACTAAAAACAATGTCGGGTCTACTAGCCGTAAGGTAGAGCAAGGATCCAATTAGTCCTCTATAGAGCTTAATATCCACACTTTTCCCTTTTTCATCTTTGTCTAGCTTACTAGTGGGATTCATTGGAGTGCCAATTCCCTTATGATTTTCATTACCAAACTTCTTCAATATTTCCCTTGTATACTTAGTTTGATGAATGAAAATCCCTTCTTTGGTTTGTTTGATTTGTAATCCTAAAAAGAAACTTAGTTCTCCCATCAAACTCATCTCAAATTCTCCATGCATTAAGTTAGCAAATTCTTTGCATAGAGTATCGTTAGTGGCACCAAAGATTATGTCATCTACATATATTTGTACCACTAATAGATTTTTGTCCTTTTTCTTGAGAAATAGAGTTTTATCTACATTTCCTCTACAGAAATCATTATCAATCAGAAATTTACTTAGCCTATCATACCAAGCCCTAGGTGCTTGCTTTAAACCATATAATGCCTTATGTAATTTAAACACATGATTTGGCAATTCATGATTTTCAAATCCTGGAGGTTGTTCTACATATACTTCCTCCTCAATAATGCCATTTAAGAATGCACTCTTCACATCCATTTGATATAACTTAAAGTCCATAAAACAAGCAAATGCTAGAAGTAATCTAATAGCTTCTAATCTAGCTACAGGAGCAAATGTCTCATCATAATCTATTCCTTCTTCCTGATTATATCCCTTAGCTACGAGTCTAGCCTTATTTCTTGTAACTACTCCATTTTCATCTAATTTATTTCTAAATACCCATTTTGTTCCAATTACTGAATTATGCTTTGGTCTTTCAGTTAATGTCCATACATTACTTCTTTTAAATTGATTTAATTCCTCTTGCATGGCATTTATCCAGTTAGTGTCTTTTTCAGCTTCTTCATATGTTTTAGGTTCTAATTGTGAAACAAAAGCAAGATAATCATTTAAATTTCTAAGAGAGGATCGAGTTCTTACCCCTTGAGATGGATCACCAATAATTAAGTCTTGGGGATGTCCATGTACATACCTCCATTCTTTTGGCACGTCTTGGGGTTGTGGTGGCACGCAATCCTCTCCTTTATCTTGATTTGGTGCGTCATCAATTTTTAACTTCTCAAAGTCGATAATTCCTGTATCATCATCAATAGAGTTTTCTTTCCTAGCAGACTCACTATCAGACTCATCAAATATGATATTTACCGACTCTTCCACTACTAAGGTTCTTTTGTTGAATACTCTGTATGCCTTGCTAGATGTGGAGTATCCTAAGAAGATACCTTCATCTGACTTGGCATCAAATTTACTTAAGTCCTCCTTGCCATTATTTAAGATAAAACATCTACAACCAAACACTTTAAAATATTTTGCAGTTGGTTTCTTATTCTTCCAAAGTTCATAAGGAGTTTTCTTAGTTATAGGTCGTATTAAAACTCGATTTAAAATATGGCAAGAGGTGTTTATAGCTTCAGCCCAAAAGTACTTTGGAAGATTTGACTCACACAACATTGTGCGTGCCATTTCTGCCAATGTCCTATTTTTCCTTTCAACAACCCCATTTTGTTGAGGCGTTCTAGGTGCTGAAAATTGATGTGATATTCCGTTATTAGTGCAGAATTCCTCGAAGTGTTGATTTTCAAATTCCGTGCCATGATCACTTCGAATTGCTACCAATGTGAATTTCTTTTCATTTATTATTTTATTATATAATTTCAAGAATTCTGAAAATGCTTCATTTTTATGTGCCAAAAATGAAACCCATGTATACCTTGAAAAATCATCAACACTAACTAGTCCATATTTCTTTCCTCCTAGACTTGTAGTTCTAGTAGGTCCGAATAAATCCATATGTATGAGTTCAAATGGTCTAGTTGTTGATACTACATTCTTCGATTTAAAGGATGATCTAGTTTGTTTTCCTAATGAACATGGTCCACATATTTTGTCTTTTTCAAAAATCAATTTTGGCACATCCTTTATTAATTCCTTCTTAACTAGTTTTGATATTAATTTCATACTAGCATGTCCTAGTCTTCTATGCCAAAGCCAACTAGTTTCATTCTTCTTTTCTTCATTAGTCATTAAACATAAACCATTTTTCTTACCTAATTCATGAAGATCTACTAAATAAATGTTTCTTTGCCTTTGTCCTACAAGTACAATGCTATTATCCTTAGGATTTGTGATAATGCATACAGATGCTTCAAATGTAACTTTAAATCCTTTATCACAAAATTGACTTATACTAAGAAGATTATGTTTCAAACCTTTAACCAATAAAACATTTTCTATAAAAATAGATGGAGCAATGAAAATTTTACCCTTTCCAATGATATGACCTTTACCATTGTCTCCATAGGTAACTACTCCACCTTTCTTTGGTTCCAAAGTGACAAACTGATCTTCGTCACCGGTCATGTGTCTTGAACAGCCACTATCAAGATACCATCGTTTTTCCATTTTATCAGCTGTAAGACACACCTGCAATCAAGATCAAGATGAAACTTTAGGTACCCAAACTAAGTTGGGTCCTTTAGGGTTAGTACTCCATGTTCCTTTTGGAACCCAAACTTTCTTAACCTTTTGTTTATTACTTGATTTGCTTTGACTAGATTTTCTAAAGTTACACTCATATGCTCTATGTCCTATCTTATTGCAACAATAACAAGTAACATTTTCATTTTTAGCTTTCACAAAAATATTCTTTAAGAGTTTTTGTTTTGTATTTGTTCTATAACCTAAACCAGCCTTATTATATACAGCTCTTTGACTATCAAGTATCAAATTCAATTTAGTAGAGCTAAGAGTAAATTTATCTACCAAGGATTTATACTTTTCAGCATCTTCTTTTAACTTAATATTTTCAGCAATTAGATTTTTGGTTTCATTTTCAAATTTCCTACTTAACGTTTCATAGTTATTAGACAATTTTATTTTATCTTTAATAAGAGATTGATTTTCTTCTTTTAGAGCTCTATTTCTATTAATTACTTTCTTATGTTCTTCCATGAGTTCTAAGAAAGCATCATGTAATTCATCAACAGTAAAATCACAGTCAAGTTCAGAATCTACCTCATCGTCATTGGCCATATGACATATTTGGGCCGTGTCTTGATGATCTTCATCCTCTGAACTTGATTCCTCACTCTCACTCCAATCAGCCATAAAATTTTTCTTTTTCAATTTTCTTGCTATCCACTTCATATCTGGGCAATCTATCTTGTAATGCCCGGGTTTATTACACTCATAGCAAATAGGGGTTTCTTTCTCTTTTTCTTTATCCTTACCCTTTTCTTTATCCTTACCCCTCTCTTTGCTTGAATTTCCTTTAGAGAAGGGCTTCTTTCTATGGAATCTATTTTTACCTCTCATGAATTTTCTGAATTTCCTCCCAAGCACTGCCATCCCTTCCTCATCAATATCTTCATCATCATCTGAATCTTCTGATTCAGATTGTTGTCTAGGGGTGGTAGTCTTTAGTGCTATGGGCTTTCTTCTCTTGACCTCATCTTCTGAGTTTTGCCTCATGGTCAACTCATGGGTCATGAGTGACCCTAGAAGCTCCTCTAGCTGCAGTGCGTTGAGGTCCTTTGCTTCTTGTATGGCGGTTACCTTGGCCTCCCAATTCCTTGGTAGAGACCTGAGAATTTTTCGCACCAAATCAGAGTTAGAATAAGATTTTCCTAAACTTTTAAGCCCATTTATAATATCAGTAAAACGAGTAAACATATCAGTTATGGACTCGGTAGAATCCATTTTAAACAATTCATATTTATGTACTAATATGTTTATCTTTGATTCCTTGACTTGGTTGGTCCCTTCATGTGTGACCTCAAGTCTATCCCAAATTTCTTTGGCAGTGGAGCAAGTGGATATTCTATTGAATTCGTTTACATCTAAAGAGCAATAAAGTATGTTTATTGCTTTTGCATTTAATTGTGCAAGTCTTCTATCATTTTCATTCCAATCCATTTCTGGTTTAGGAATGATAGTGCCTTCTACATTGAGTGTGGGTGTGTGAGGTCCTCTAGTGATTATTTGCCATACCTCATAATCTGAAGCTTGAATGAATATCCTCATTCTAGCTTTCCAATATGCATAGTTTGTGCCATTAAATAGAGGTGGTCTATTTGTGGATTGCCCCTCACTCATTGCACCTCCCACTTGGGTTGCCATGATCTTTAACTCTTGATGGTTAGATCAATGAGCACTATTAGAGCACCTTGCTCTGATACCACTTGTTGCCCAAGGTGACAATCCAAGAGGGGGGGGTGAATTGGTTTCTTTTAAACTTTTGGTGCTTTTAAAAACTTTCTTAATTAAGTGTGGTGGATGCTTTCTTAAGCTATTTGAGTGAGTTAAGCTAATGCAATAATAGAAGGTAAAGCAAGTGAAAATAGAGACACAAGCACAATACAAACACCACAATATATAGTGGTTCGGTGCTCTCCTTAGCACCTACGTCCACTCCCCAAGCGTACCCTTGGGATTTCACTATAATCACACGGATTACAGTTGGATTGTTTTCCGGGCTCACAATCCAAAAACCTAGTTGGTTTTACGGGCTCACCAACGAACCTATACACTTGGTTTTGCGGGCTCACCAAGAACCTTGTTGGTTTTGCGGGTTCACCAACGAACCTATACAACTTTGGTTTTACGGGTTCACCAAAAACCTTTGTTGGTTTTGCGGGCTAACCAACGAACCTTTACAAAGTGTTTAAGCAAATGAAAATAAAAGATTTAACTCCTAAATGAGCATATAAGACAATATGAACAACAAAGAAGAGTTTAGAAGGAAGTTATCGCTTTGAAGTTGCTTTGCTCTTCTTTGTCAAGGAAGCTTCACTCTTCAATGGGGGAAGGAGCTCTTGATGCCTCTTTGAATGTGCTCAATCCTTTCCTTTGATTCTTGGATGAAGCTTCTTGATGAAGGAGATTAGGGCTCTTTAGTATTCTTGTGTATTCTTTGATAAACCTCTCAAAAGATATTTCTCTCTGATGAATAGTGCCCTTTAAATAGCCTCCCACCTTCTTTGGTCAAGCCCCATCCGTCAGATTTGAAAAACTAGCCGTTACAAGCCTTGGAAAGGACAAAAAGTACATCTGCAGAACTAGCCGTTACTGTTCAGCCCGTGGTTGGGTCGGCTCATCCTGTCCTTGGGTCGACCCAACTTGACCTTGGGTCGACTCAAACATTCCTTGGGTCGACCCTCTCGGAGAACACAGAAACATGAATTTCAAACTTCCTTCACTTGGGTCGACCCAACCATTCTTTGGGTCGACTCAAAGTCTGCTTGGGTCGACTCAACTTCTTCTTGGGTCGACCCTCTCAGTATTCCCAGAAGATCAATTTTTGTCTGTCTTTCTGTCTTCAATTTGGGTCGACCCTCTCAGAGTTTGGGTCGACTCAAAGTTTACTTGGGTCGACTCAACTTCTTCTTGGGTCGACCCTCTCAGTAATTCCAGAGAACCGATTTCTGTCTGTCTTTCTGTCTTGCCTTTGGGTCGACCCTCTCAGGGTTTGGGTCGACTCAAGCTTGGGTCGACTCAACCACTGTGTGGGTCGACCCTCTCAGTAACTCCAGAGAGCATTTTTCCTTGGCATTTTGAGGTTCTTTGGAGGTTGGGTCGACTCATGCTTACCTTGGGTCGACCCAACTCACTGTTCATTTGTGCTGTTTTTTGCAGGAGTGTGCCAGATGATTCCTTTAAGTGCCGGGGTCGTCCCAATCAACCTATGGGTCGACTCAATTCATACTTTGCTGCATTCTCAAGGTTAGATCCATTCAAATGAACAAGACCATATATATGTTTTCAATTTAAGCATATGTACTGAGAGTAATAACCTTATAAATGAAGTATCAATTTAACTTATAGCATGCTTTAAATAATAACTTGTTAATCATCAAAATAACACTATCATCCTCAGGTACCCCGGGTCCTCATCTCGGATAATGGTCGACAGTTCGACAACAAGCATTTCCGTGACTTCTGCGAGGAGTTCGGAATCGAGCATCGGTTCACATCTGTGTCGCATCCCCAAACCAACGGTGAGGCCGAGGTCACAAATCGGACAATTCTCCAAGGAATTAAGGCGCGAATCGGTCGGACGGGGCAAGCTTGGGTCGAAGAACTCGAGAATGTCCTTTGGGCGTATCGGACCACGCATCGGACCTCTACCGGAGAGACACCTTTCAGCCTAACCTATGGCACGGAAGCGGTTGTTCCCGTGGAGCTCGGACTCCCCTCGCCTCGGGTGGCTACGCACCGACCCGAAGCCAATTCGGAGCAACTCCGAGGAAACCTGGACCTCTTGGAAGAAGCGAGGGAAATGGCGCAGGTTCGGATGGCGATGTATCAGCGGAGGGTGGCCCGATATTATAACTCCAAGGTCCGACCAAAACTTTTCAGAATCGGAGATCTGGTGCTAAGGCGAGCCAAAGCATCTCAACCCGCGGAAGGTGGGAAGCTGGCGCCAAATTGGAAAGGCTCGTATAGGGTTCGCTGGGTAAACCGACCTGGCTCCTACCAGTTGGAGGCCCTAGATGGTCGAGAAATTCCGAGGAGCTGGAATTCCGCTAACCTGCGGGCGTATTACCAGTAGAACGACAAAGCCAGGAAGACAGTTCGAAAAATGTACAATTTTTTTCATTTCAATAATTCCTGGTTACAACGGTGTGTTCGTGTGATTACAAAGAATTCCCAGAGGGGAATTGGGGAGTAAAGAAAACAAGGAAGAGGTGGAGACTCCGTGGAGCTGAAGATCTGGGATCCCGAACCCTCCATCCGAAGCAGCTGCAATCCCACCGGGCGTGGGTGCTTCCCCCCGGAGGCGCCATCGACGCCTCACGAAAAAAATGAGGAGCCGCCGCAGAAGAAGTTCCCGCTGCCTCCAGAGGAACGCCACCTCCAAGGGATATTCCGGTCCTCCCCAGGAGAAGGGGAGGGAAGGAATACAAGGGAGAAGAGCGCGAGGAGGCGCGATCCCGGATGAAGCGTCTGGCGCAGAGCTCAATCGGGAGGCGGGGCTGAAAGGTGGGGGGATGTGATCCCGGATGAAACGCCTAGAGCGGAGTTCCGCCGGGGAGAACCTCCTTGTTGATCCCAGATGAAACGGCTAGTTGGCGGAAGTCGCGAGGGGCGCGCCTCCCGTTCCTCCGGCAGGGGTTTCCCAGCCACACGCCGGAGAGGAGGTCCACGATCCATGGCAACCTGAATAGCTCCGGCTTGGGAGGCTCCACCGCACCTGCACTTATATTTATAGCCAAACTGTGGCCCCCCGGTCGTTCCGATGCGGGTGGCTCCAATAAAGGCGGGCGCACCGAATCCGGAGCCGTTCCAGCTCTCGAGGCGTATCCTCCCACGATCTCCTAAGCGTCGTTCTCCTTAATTGCATTCTTCATGCAGGACACTCCGGGCGGTGTGTATCCCACGGCCCACGTATCTCCGCTCGCGCCCAGGCCGCATCCGCCTCGAAGAGCGCGCGTATCGCGGCCGCTTAACTGACACTCCTTGCAAGCAGCAACTGGCGATCCGATTTCCCAGGTAACGCCTCAATTAGCATTTAATACCCTTCTGGTGTTCCCCAGGCGACGCTTGGAGAATAGGAGAAACACGATCGTAGCTGGCCACGGAGAAATCCCGTCGAGCGGCAAGCGACAGGCGCGTGGCCAACGAGCGGAATTTCCCGAGGCTCGGCCCTCGGATGCCAGGCTAACCCGATGATCATCCCGGGAGCAGACTAGCCTGAAGCCCTGATCGGTCACCTCGGCTTGCGCCAGCCTTGGCCGACCAACGAGCGGAATTTCTCGAGGCTCGGCCCTCGGATGCCAGGCTAACCCGATGATCATCCCGGGAGCAGACTAGCCTGAAGCCCCGACCGGTCGCCTCGGCTTGCGCCAGCCTTGGCCGACCAACGAGCGGAATTTCCCGAGGCTCAGCCCTCGGATGCCAGGCTAACCCGATGATCATTCCGGGAGCAGACTAGCCTGAAGCCCCGATCGGTCGCCTCGACTTGCGCCAGCCTTGGCCGACCAACGAGCGGAATTTCCCGAGGGTCAGCCCTCGGATGCCAGGCTAACCCGATGATCATCCCGGGAGCAGACTAGCCTGAAGCCCCGACCGGTCGCCTCGGCTTGCGCCAGCCTTGGCCGACCAACGAGCGGAATTTTCCGAGGCTCGGCCCTCGGATGCCAGGCTAACCCGATGATCATCCCGGGAGCAGACTAGCCTGAAAGCCCCGACCGGTCGCCTCGGCTTGCGCCAGCCTTGGCCGACCAACGAGCGGAATTTCCCGAGGCACGGCCCTCGGATGCCAGGCTAACCCGATGATCATTCCGGGAGCAGACTAGCCTGAAGCCCCGACCGGTCACCTCGGCTTGCGCCAGCCTTGGCCGACCAACGAGCGGAATTTCCCGAGGCTCGGCCCTCGGATGCCAGGCTAACCCGATGATCATCCCGGGAGCAGACTAGCCTGAAGCCCCGACCGGTCGCCTCGGCTTGCGCCAGCCTTGGCCGACCAACGAGCGGAATTTCCCGAGGCTCGGCCCTCGGATGCCAGGCTAACCCGATGATCATCCCGGGAGCAGACTAGCCTGAAGCCCCGACTTGTCACCTCGGCTTGCGCCAGCCTTGGCCGACCAACGAGCGGAATTTTCCGAGGCTCGGCCCTCGGATGCCAGGCTAACCCGATGATCATCCCGGGAGCAGACTAGCCTGAAGCCCCGACCGGTCGCCTCGGCTTGCGCCAGCCTTGGCCGACCAATGAGCGGAATTCCCCGAGGCTCGGCCCTCGGATGCCAGGCTAACCCGATGACCATCCCGGGGGCAGACTAGCCTGAAGCCCCGACCGGTCGCCTCGGCTTGCGCCATCCTTGGCCGACCAACGAGCGGAATTTCCTGAGGCCTAGCGCCGGAAGAATTTCCTGAGGCCTAACCCTCGGATGCCTGGCCTAGCGCCGGAAGAATTTCCTGAGGCCTAACCCTCGGATGCCTAGCCTAGCGCCGGAAGAACTTCCTGAGGCCTAACCCTCGGATGCCTGGCCTAGCGCCGGAAGAATTTCCTGAGGCCTAACCCTCGGATGCCTGGCCTAGCGCCGGAGGAACTTCAAGAGTCAGGAGTCGGCGAGGCGCTACCGAGAGTTAAAAAGAGGAAGGATGAAAGTGAAATGAGGAAACACACTGTTTGCATTAACTTTCGTTGTATCAGGGCCGAGACCCATACAACATGGCAAAACGCCAACATACAAAGAAAAGAACAAGAAAAGTACAGAGAGTCAGCTTGGAGGAACCCCTGGGTCGGGAACGGCGAGCACACCCGCAAGGGGTAGGGAGACAGTTGGAGAATCAGCAGGCAATGGCATCGAAGGGGAGTCGAGGAGGGAGACCCCACTCAGGTCAATTTCGGGGTATCTAGCGGACACCCTCGCCAGGCCTTCATCGAAGCCTAAGATAAAGGAGTCGGACCCCGCGTCCGACATGTCACGGATGAACTCGGCGGACTGACGATAGGCCTGTACCGCCTGACGCCCAATTTCCGCGCTCTTCTCGGCCAGCGCCGCCTCCGCTCGCTCCGTAATCTGAGCTTTCGCCTCCATGACCTTCGCCACAATCCGGTCGTCCGCCTCGGAGGAGACCCTCAGCAGATCGGCCCGAGCCTCCATGTGCTTCGCCTCGGCAGCAACGCGAGCAGCCTCAGCCTCCTCCAGGCGCGAATGAAGCTCCTGGTTGCTCGCGCGAGACTCCTCCAAGGCCGATTCCAATTCGGCCAGCTTGGCTTCAAGAGATCGGGCTCGGTTGCGGGCGTTGTCGGCTGACTGCTGGGCCTTCTCCCACCTCTCCCGGAAGTCGGCAGCCTTCCGGGACTGCTCTTCGGCCCGCTCCTCCGCCTTCCTGATCTCGCCTTCGAGACCCGAGGCAACCTTGAGTTGCTCCTGAGTCTCCAACAGTTGCCTCTCGAGGGCGGCGAAGCCGAGTACCCGCTCTTCGGCCACCTGGAGCCTCGTCTCGAGGTCCCTGGTCGTCCTCCCCGCCGCAGCCTGGCCTCCCTCCTCTACAGCTTTCAGTCGGCTCTCGGCCCTCGCCAGAAGCCTCGCCTGTTCCTCGTGGCTCTCCTCCAGACAGATCATGTACTGGGCGAGCTAAGAGATAGAAAAAATGAGGGCGTCAGGCGGGGATCAATAGAGCCTATAAATGACGAAAGCGGCCAGAAGAACACTCACCGACATGAGACAGACGCAGCTGGCAGCTCCGATGTCAGGGATCCCCATCTGCCGGACCCGCCTACGGTCACTCTCCAGCAGCACCGTCTCGATGAGGTTTCGGGCGCCGGCGAAAGTGAAGGCTGACACCGACTTCGCCCCGGAGCCGGACGGTGGTTCTGCGGCCTTACCTTTACCCATTGCTTGGGGGAGAGTCATGCTGACCGTGCTCGGGGCGGCGGCCGCTCCAGAAATCGACAGGGTCCCGCTCGGCCGGGGCCTCGGCGCGCTCCTTCTCGTATCATCCGAAGCCGACCGAGTCGAAGGCCGGGCTGGGGATCGATCGCGTTCGACCCGGCCGTCTCGGGCGCGCCCGGGTGACGCCTCGGTGACGCCAGAGGACGCCTGGCTGCCAAAAGTTTGTTCGGGCCCCAAAGGCGAATCGACGCCATTAAGGAAGGATGTCCGCCGAAATCCGCAGACCGCCAGATCAGCGACAACTGCCATACGCCATAAAGAAGGCGGGAAGCTCGGAGCGCGCGCGCCTTTCCGAGGGATGGCGGCAATCTCGAAGCATCACTCCCTTCACCCATTCCCCTCCTGGTTCCAGGCTCGGGAGTGGGGGGCTACTGTTACGGGGGAACTTAGCCACCATGCCCCACGTGACCGGCACGCGCGCCCAGGAAGACTACGGCTGCCCCTTGATCCAGCAATCCGACCTCGGGTCGGATATCTTCGGCTCCGCAGCCCGACCCCGAGTCGGCTGCCCCTTGATCCAGCAATCCGACCTCGGATCGGATATCTTCGGCTCCGCAGCCCGACCCCGAGTCGGCTGCCCCTTGATCCAGCAATCCGACCTCGGGTCGGATATCTTCGGCTCCGCAGCCCGACCCCGAGTCGGCTGCCCCTTGATCCAGCAATCCGACCCCGAGTCGGCAATCTCTCGACAACAACAGACTGTTCCTCTGAGGCACGCCGCGGCCCCCTGCTCCACTACTCACTGCAACGGCCGTATCCGGCGCTGCCCCACGATCCCCTGTAACAGCCGTACAAAGCGGAGCTCCACTATGCCCTGCCATGGCCGTACCCAGCGCTGCCCCACGACGCCCTGTAACGGCCATGTCAGTGGCAGCCCCATCGTGCCACACGATGACGAATCCCCGGAAAAACCCCCCAGCCTGATATATATGAGGCTGGGGGGGAAGGGGGAGGGTAAGATATATCTTCCAGAGTATCATCTCACCTGCTACCTTCTCCTTCTCCTTCTCCTTCGATCTCCTCTGACTTGATCGTCGGAGGGCCCCCACTACCCCGGTGGTGGTGCGAGGCTTGCTTGCAGGTTTCACGGCGGAGGGCGGAGCGCAACCAAAGCAACTCAAAGGGAACCCCGTTCACACCGCTGTGCCAATCGTTCTCGGTTTGGACCACCAGCAACATGCTTGTTATGCCTAAGGCATAAGCAACATCAGGCCTAGTACATAGCATAGCATACATAATTGATCCTACTGCCGAAGCATAGGGAATAGAATTCATTCTATTCCTCTCTTCAGATGTCTTATGAGACATCTTCTTAGAGAGACGTATGCCATGACTCATAGGTAAGTGTTGCTGGTGGTCCAAACCGAGAACGATTGGCACAGCGGTGTGAACGGGATTCCGTCTGAGCTGCCTTGGTTGATGTTGATTGTGCTCCACCTTCCACCGGAAAACCTGCAAGCAAGCCTCGCACCACCACTGGGGTAGTGGGGGCCCTCCGACGATCAAGTCAGAGGAGATTGGAGGAGAAGGAGAGATAATTGCAGGTAGTAGGGGAATGCTCTGGAAGTTCTTGCTTACCTCCCCCCTTCTCCCCTCCGCAGCATATATACCAGGCTGGGGGGTCCTTCGGAGGGGTTGGTCATCGTGTGGCACGATGGAGTTGCCACTGACATGGCTGTTACAAGGCGTCGTGGGGCAGCGCTGGGTACGGCCGTGACAGGGTGTAGTGGAGCTCCGCCTTGTACGGCTGTTACAGGAGATCGTGGAGCAGCGCCGGATACGACCGTTGCAGGGACAGAGGGTCGTGGCGTGCTTCAGGGGAACAGCCTGTCGTTGTCGAGAGGTTGCCGACTCGGGATCAGATTGCTGGATCAAGGGGCAGCCGACTCGGGGTCGGGCTGCGAAGCCGGAGATATCCGACTCGGGGTCGGATTGCTGGATCAAGGGGCAGCCGACTCGGGGTCGGGCTGCGAAGCTGAAGATATCCGACTCGGGGTCGGGTTACTGGATCAAGGGGCAGCCGACTCGGGGTCGGGCTGCGAAGCCGAAGATATCCGACTCGGGGTCGGGTTACTGGATCAAGGGGCAGCTATAGTCTTCTTGGGCGCGCGTGTCGGTCACGTGGGGCATGGTGGCTGAGTTCCCCCGTAACAGTAGCCCCCCACTTCCGAGCCTGGAACCAGGAGGGGAACGGGTGAAGGAAGTGATGCTTCGAGATTGCCGCCATCCCTCGGAGAGGCGCGCGCGCTTCGAGCTCCCCGTCTTCTTTATGGCGTATGGCGGTTGTTGCTGACTTGGCAGTCTGAGGATTTCGGCGGACATCCTTCCTTAATGGCGTCGATTCGCCTTTGGGGCGCGAGCGACGCTTCGGCAGCCAGGCGTCCTCTGGCGTTATCGGGGCGTCACCCACCTTTCCGCCTATTTAACCAGGGGTCCTCCTCCGTCCGCCTTTCTCCTTACAGACATCTTCGAGTTTCTCCTATGCGCTGCCGTCATCGCCGTCGGACTGTTCGCTTGCTCCCCCTTTGACGCTCTCGGAGCTGTTCTTCCTTCTCTTCCGGTGAGTTGCTCCATTCTTTAATTTAGGGCTCTCCATACTCTCCTTTTGTATTAGTGTACTCCAGTCGTTCCGGTCTTTTTCCCCTTTTCGACCCTGTCCTGACCGTAGATTCACTGGCCATTAGGGATGGGCGAAGTAAGAGCAGACCGCATTAAGTCGGAGTTGGCCGCCGAAGACCTAGATAGGTTCGTGGCTCGATACCACCTTCCCGAGGCCTGCAATGTTACACTCCCGGGGCCTGAGGAGAGGATGTCCCATCCTCCTCCAGGGAAGGTTGCCATCAATGAGGGCATTCTTCAGGCCGGGTTCCGCTTTCCCCCCTCGGACTTAGTCGTTCAGGTGCTTCGGGGTTTAAGGGTGGCACCGACGCAGCTGGTGCCGAACTCATGGCGCGCCCTGACAGCCTTTCAGGTTCTCTGCCGCATGCACGAGGTTCCCGCCATCCTGAATGTCTTTTGGGAATGCTACGGCCTGAGTGGCCACCCCTAGGATAAAGGGTGGTGGTGCTTTGCGGCGCGGCGAGGGTGTGGCCTCGTCAAGGAGGCTCCCACCTCCATTCACGGCTGGAAGGAGCGCTTCTTTTTCGTTGGCGCAGATCCCTCTTGGGGAATCAGGGCAACCTTAGAGACGCCGATGAAGTCCCCGATTGGCCTATCGAGGTTGTCGAGGGAGGAATCCGACGGCGTCGCCGTCTTGAAGGAGTTGGTTGCCGAGGGTCGGCTCCCCCCGGTGTGTCGCCTTATTTCCGAGGATACCTTGGTGAACGTCGGTCTGAGCTCGGTCCCCACTGACCGTGAGCCCGCCACCATTTCTTTTTTAGCTCTTTTCTCCTCTTTCGTTTCGTTCTTTCCTTCAGTTTCTCAACCTCCGACCACCTCGTCCTTTTTGCAGAGATCGACGACGTCATGCGGTCGGACAAGGCAACGGCTGTTGGTAGGACGTCCCTACTGGAAGCAGTCCGGAGGAAGAAACGAGCTCCTCCGAGCGGGGCTCCACCGGCGAAGAAGTCCCGCCGGCAGGCGACTCCGACGCCGACAGACGGGTCCGGACCCACCAATCAGGGGGACGCCGCGAGCGCGGACCAGGAGTTGACGTTGTATCAGCCCTCCGATGCCGAGACTACCGTTTCTCCGGAGGCATCACCCGGGCGCGCCCAAGATGGACGGGTCGGACGTGATCAGTCCCCAGCCCAGCCTTCGACTCGGTCGGCTCCGGATGATACGAGGAGGGACGCGCCGAGGCCCCGGCCGAGCAGGACCCTGTCAATTCCAGGGGCGGCCCCCGCCCCGAGCATGGTCAGCATGACTCTTCCCCAGGCAATGGGTAAGGGTAAGGCTGCGGAACCACCGTCCGACTCCGGGGAGAAGTCGGGGTCGGCCTTCACTTTCGCCGGCGCCCGAAACCTCATCGAGACGGTACTGCTGGAGAAGGACCGCAGGCAGGTCCGGGAGATGAGGGTCCCTGACGTTGGGGCTGCCAGCTGCATCTGTCTCATGTCGGTGAGTGTTCTTTCGGTCGCTTTCATCATTTATAGGCTCTGTTGATCCCCGCCTGACGCCCTCGTTTTTCCTATCTCTTAGCTCGCCCAGTACATGATCCGCCTAGAGGAGTGCTACGAGGAACAGGCGAGGCTTCTGGCGAGGGCCGAGAGCCAACTGAAGGCAGCAGAAGAGGGAGGTCAGGCTGCGGCGGGGAGGACGACCAGGGACCTCGAGACGAGGCTCCAGGTAGCCGAAGAGCGGGCACTCGGCTTCGCCACCCTCGAGAAGCAACTGTTGGAGGCTCGGGAGCAACTCAAGGTTGCCTCAGGTCTCGAGGGCGAGATCAAGAAGGCGGAGGAGCGGGCCGAGAATCAGTCCCGGAAGGCTGCCGACTACCGGGAGAGGTGGGAGAAGGCCCAGTGGTCAGCCGACAACGCCCGCAACCGGACCCGGTCGCTTGAAGCCAAGCTGGGCGAATTGGAGTCGGCTTTGGAGAAGTCCCGCGCGAGCGACCAGGAGCTTCGTTCGCGCCTGGAGGAGGCTGAGGCTGCTCGCATCGCTGCCGAGGCGAAGCACAAGGAGGCCCAGGCTGATCTGTTGAGGATCTCCTCCGAGGCGGATGACCGGATTGTGGCGAAGGTCTTGGAGGCAAAAGCTCAGATTATGGAGCGAGCAGAGGCGACGCTGGCCGACAAGAGTGCGGAGATCGGGCGTCAGGCGGTACAGGCTTATCGTCAGTCCGCCGAGTTCACCCGTGATATGTCGGAGGCGGTACAGGCCTATCGTCAGTCCGACGAGTTCGTCCGTGATATGTCGGACGCGGGGTCCGACTCCTTTGTCTTAGGCTTCGAGGAAGGCCTGGCAAGGGTGTCGGCTAAGTACCCCGAAATTGACCTGAGTGGGATCTCCCTTCTCGACTCCCCTCCGGCGCCATTGCCTGCTGCTTCTCCAACCGTCTCCCTACCCCCTACGGACGTGCCCGACGTTCTCGACCCGGGGGTTCCTCCAAGCTGACCTTCTGTATTTTGTTCTTTTCTTTGTGTGTTGGCGTTTTGTCAAGTTGTATGGGTCTCAGCCCTGAAACACTGAAAGTTAATGCAAATAGAGTTTCTTCATTTCACTTTCGTCCTTCTTTTTAACTCTTGGTAGCGTCTCGCTGACTCCCGACTCTTGAAATTCTTCTGGCGCTAGGCCAGGCATCCGAGGGTTAGGCCTCAGGAAATTCTTCCGGCGCTAAGCCAGGCATCCGAGGGTTAGGCCTCAGGAAATTCTTCGGCGCTAAGCCAGGCATCCGAGGGTTAGGCCTCAGGAAATTCTTCCGGCGCTAAGCCAGGCATCCGAGGATTAGGCCTCAGGAAATTCTTCCGGCGCTAAGCCAGGCATCCGAGGGTTAGGCCTCAGGAAATTCCGCTCGTTGGTCGGCCAAGGCTGGCGCAAGCCGAGGCGACCGGTCGGGGCTTCAGGCTAGTCTGCTCCCGGGATGATCATCGGGTTAGCCTGGCATCCAAGGGCCGAGCCTCGGGAAATTCCGCTCGTTGGTCGGCCAAGGCTGGCGCAAGCCGAGGCGACCGGTCGGGGCTTCAGGCTAGTCTGCTCCCGGGATGATCATCGGGTTAGCCTGGCATCCAAGGGTCGAGCCTCGGGAAATTCCGCTCGTTGGTCGGCCAAGGCTGGCGCAAGCCGAGGCGACCGGTCGGGGCTTCAGGCTAGTCTGCTCCCGGGATGATCATCGGGTTAGCCTGGCATCCAAGGGCCGAGCCTCGGGAAATTCCGCTCGTTGGTCGGCCAAGGCTGGCGCAAGCCGAGGCGACCGGTCGGGGCTTCAGGCTAGTCTGCTCCCGGGATGATCATCGGGTTAGCCTGGCATCCAAGGGCCGAGCCTCGGGAAATTCCGCTCGTTGGTCGGCCAAGGCTGGCGCAAGCCGAGGCGACCGGTCGGGGCTTCAGGCTAGTCTGCTCCCGGGATGATCATCGGGTTAGCCTGGCATCCAAGGGCCGAGCCTCGGAAAATTCCGCTCGTTGGTCGGCCAAGGCTGGCGCAAGCCGAGGCGACCGGTCGGGGCTTCAGGCTAGTCTGCTCCCGGGATGATCATCGGGTTAGCCTGGCATCCAAGGGCCGAGCCTCGGGAAATTCCGCTCGCTGGTCGTGCGCCTGTCGCTCGCCGCCCGACGGGATTTTTCCATGGCCAGCTGCGATTGTATTTCTCCTCCTCTCCAAGCATCGCCTGGGGAACACCAGATGGGCATTAAGTGCTAATTAAGGGGTTACCTGGGAAATCGGATCGCCAGTTGCTGCTTGCGAGGAGTGTCAGTTAAGCGGCCGCGATACGCGCGTTCTTCGAGGCGGATGCGGCTTGGGGCGCGAGCGGAGATACGTGGACCTAGGGGTACAGGCCACCCGGAGTGTCCTGCACAAAAAATGCGATTAAGGAGAATGACGCTTAGGAAATCGCGGAAAGATACGCCTTCAGAGCCGGATCGGCTCCGGATTCAATGCGCCCGCATTTATTGGAGCCACCCGTATCGGAACGACCGGGGGGCCGCAGTTTGGCTATAAATATAAGTGCAGGTGCGATGGAGCCTGCCAAGCCGGAGCTGTTCAGGTTGCCATGGATCGTGGGCCTCCTCTCCGGCGCATGGTTGAGAGACCCCTGCCGAAGAAACGGGAGGCGCGCCCTTCGCGACTTCCGCCAACTAGCCGTTTCATCTGGGATCAACAAGGAGGTTCTCCCCGGCGGAACTCCGCTCTAGGCGTTTCATCCGGGATCACGTCTCCCCTCCTTGAAGTTCGGCCTCCCGATTGAGCTCCGCACCAGGTGCTTGATCCGGGACCGCACCTCCATATGCTCTTCCCGCTTGTATTCCTTCTCTCCCCTAACACTGGGGAGGACCGGAATATCCCTTGGAGGTGGCGTTCCCCTGGAGGCAGCGGGAGCTTCGTCTGCGGCGGCTCCTCATCCTCTTCGTGGGGCGTGGATGGCGCCTCCGGTTGGAGGCAGTGTGGACTTCTCCTTCGTCCACTTCTTCTTCATCCGCGCCGGCTCTTCGTCTCTTTCGTGAGACGCCGATGGCGCCTCCGGTTGGAAGCACCCACTTCCGACGGGATTGCAACCGCTTCAGATGGAGGTTTCGGGATCCCAGATCTTCAGCTCCTCGGAGTCTCCACCTCTTCTTTACTATCTTTACACCCTAATTCCCCTCTGGGAATTCCTTGTAATCACACGAGCACGCCGTTGTAACCAGAAATTATTGAAATGCAAAGTGTTATACATTTTTGAACTGTCTTTCTGGCATCGTCGTTCTACTGGTAATACATCCGCAGGTTAGCGGAATTCCAGCTCCTTAGAATTTCTCGACCATCTAGGGCCTCCAACTGGTAGGAGCCAGGTCAGTTTACCCAGCGAACCTTATATGGGCCTTCCCAATTTGGCGCTAGCTTCCCACCTTCCGCAGGTCGAGATGCTTTAGCTCGCCTTAGCACCAGATCTCCGATTCTGAAAAGCTTCGGTCGGACCTTGGAGTTGTAATATCGGGCCACCCTCCGCTGATACATCGCCATCCGAACCTGCGCCATTTCCCTCGCTTCTTCCAAGAGATCCAGGTTCCCTCAAAGTTGTTCCGAATTGGCCTCGGGTCGGTGCGTGGCCACCCGAGGTGAGGGGAGTCCGAGCTCCACGGGGACAACGGCTTCCGTGCCATAGGTTAGGCTGAAAGGCGTCACCCCGGTAGGGGTCCGATGCGTGGTCCGATACGCTCAAAGGACATTCTCGAGTTCTTCGACCCAAGCTTGCCCCGTCCGACCGATTCGCGCTTTGATTCCTTGGAGGATTGTCCGATTTGTGACCTCGGCCTCGCCGTTGGTTTGGGGATGCGACACAGATGTGAACCGATGCTCGATCCCGAACTCCTCGCAGAAGTCACGGAAATGCTTGTTGTCGAACTGTCGCCCATTATCCGAGATGAGGACCCGAGGTACCCCAAATCGGACAATGATGTTCTTCTTCACGAACTTCCGGACTTGCACCTCCGTGATAGTGGCCAGCGGCTCTGCCTCCACCCACTTGGTGAAGTAGTCGATTGCAACAATCAAAAATTTCCGCTGAGCTGAAGCGACGGGGAATGGTCCGAGGATATCCATTCCCCACTGGGCGAAGGGCCAGGGTGCAGTGATTGGTGCCAAGGGGACAGAAGGGACTCTCTGGACGTTGGCGTGGCGCTGGCAGGCGTCGCATTTCCGCACATGATCCTTTGAGTCCTCCAACAAGGTAGGCCAATAATAGCCTTGCCTCATGATCTTATGCGCCAAGGACCTAGCCCCCAGGTGCGATCCGCAGATGCCTTCGTGGACTTCGCTGAGGGCGTAGGCCGCTTCCGAGGGGCGGAGGCACCTTAAGAGGGGGGCGGTGAACGAGGTCCGATACAGCCTCCCTTCATAGAGTACGTAGTGGGCGGACTTCATGATGAGTCGCCGAGCTTGATTTTCGTCCTCTGGGAGGATCCCTTCGGCGAGGTAGGCGACGAGCGGGTCCATCCAAGATGGCTCCGGATCAATCGCCATCACCGCTCCGGCCTCGCCGATGCTCGGGGCATCCAGGGTCTCCAGGTAGATCGCCCTCGACAAGTTGTGCGCGTCTGCGCCCACCAAGCGGGACAGCCTGTCGGCCCTGGCATTTTCGCTTCTTGGGACCTGCTGAATATCAACACTGCCGAGGTCGGGAATGAGTGCTTGCACCTTCCAGACATAGCTCTGCATGGTCGGGCTCCGAGCCTCGAACTCCCCTCGGACCTGCCCGACCACCAGCTGGGAGTCGGTGAAGACCTTCAGACGCCGGATGCCGAGCTCCTTGGTGAGTTTGAGTCCTGTGACTAGAGCCTTGTATTCCGCCTCGTTGTTGGTCACTGGAAATCCGAACCTCAAGGCATACTCGGCTATCAGTCCATCGGGACTGGTAAGGACCAGCCCGGCCCCTCCACCTTCGGGGTTCGACGACCCATCAATGTGAAGCGTCCAGATTGGGAGGTCGAGGCTGGGTGTTTCCGGCGGCCTAGGTTCCGCCTCCTGCACAGTGCACTCAGCGAGGAAGTCCGCGAGCACCTGAGCCTTGATGGCGGGTCGGGGCTGGTAGCGGATGTCGAACTCACCAAGTTCTACTGCCCACTTCACCAGCCGTCCCGCATTCTCAGGATTGCTGAGGATCTGCCGCAGTGGTTGATCGGTCAAGAGGGTGACAGGATGAGCCTGGAAATAGGGGCGAAGCCTCCTGGCCGCGGTGAGCAGCGCGAAGGCGATCTTTTCCGCCTTTGTATACCGCGTCTCGGCATCCCGTAGGACCCGGCTGATGTAGTACACAGGCTTCTGGAGCTTTGCCTCTTCCCGAACCAGTACTGCGCTGACTGCGGTTGGGGAGACCGCCAGATAGAGGTAGAGCATCTCCCCCTCTTGCGGCTTGGACAGCAGGGGAGGAGACGCCAAGTACTCCTTGAGTTGGTCGAATGCCACTTGACATTCGGCCGTCCAAAGGAAGTCTTTCGGGCGCTTCAACACCTTGAAGAATGGTTGGCAGCGTTCGGCCGATTTTGCCACAAATCGTCCGAGCGCGGCGACCCTTCCAGCGAGCTCCTGAACCTCCTTCACTTTGGTCGGAGGGGACATATCTTGGATGGCCTTGATTTTGTCCGGGTTGGCCTCGATCCCCCGCTGGTTGACAATGAAACCGAGGAACCTCCCGGCCGAAGCACCAAAGGCGCACTTCGCTGGGTTCAGCTTCACGCGAAACTTCCGCAAGGTGGCGAAAGTCTCCTCCAGATCCGCAATGTGCTGGTCTGCATGGCGACTCTTCACCAGCATATCGTCCACGTACACCTCCATGTTCCGGCCAATCTGCTCCTTGAAGATTTTATTGACGAGGCGCTGGTAAGTGGCGCCAGCATTCTTCAGACCAAAGGGCATTACCTTGTAACAGTACAGCCCCCGGTCTGTTATAAAGGCAGTTTTCTTCTCGTCCTGTGGAGCCATCATTATTTGGTTGTAGCCGGAGAAGGCGTCCATGAAAGACAGCAGCTGATATCCGGAAGTCGCGTCGACCAGTTGGTCTATCCGTGGAAGCGGAAAGCTATCCTTGGGGCACGCCTTGTTCAGGTCGGTGTAGTCGACGCACATCCTCCACTTTCCGCTCGCCTTCCGGACAAGTACGACGTTTGCCAGCCACTCGGGGTAGCTCACCTCCCTTATGAAGCCTGCATCCAAGAGTTTGTCTACCTCCTGGTCGACCACCCGGATCCGATCCGGGGCACAGTGTCTCTTCTTCTGCTTTACTGGTCGGTGGGTCGGGTCGATGTTGAGGGCGTGAGAAATGACCTCCGGGTCGATCCCAGGTACATCGGCCGCCGACCAGGCAAATACATCAGCATTGGCTCGGAGGAATTCCACTAACCTGAGCCGAGCTTCCGAGTCGAGGTTGGCACCGACCCGGACCGTACGGTCCGGGCGACCCTCTTCAAGGGGAACTTCGATCACACCCTCGGCCGGCTCCCCGTGCCGCAAAGCCACCTCGTCTCTGGCGTCAAGGGACTCGACGCTTAGGGCCTCCACGGGCTTCTTCCCTTTGAGAGTTGCTAGGAAACATTGCCGTGCGGTCGGTTGGTCACCTCGGACCTCTCCAATCCCGGCCGCCGTGGGGAACCGCATTAGCAAATGGTATGTAGAGACTACCGCGCGAAGGGCGTTCAGTCCGGGTCGTCCGAGGATAGCGTTGTAGGCCGAGGGAACACGGACGACCAAGAACCCGAGCCGCACCGTGGCTTCTGCGGGTGCAACGCCCGCAGTCACAGGCAGCTCAATGACACCTTCGGCCGAGATAGCGTCTCCAGTGAATCCTATAAGGGGGGTGGATGTTTTGTGCAACACTTGTCGGGACAAGCTCATCTTTTGGAAGGCCTCGTAAAACAAAATATCAGCTGAGCTTCCACTATCCACAAGAACACGCCTTACATCATAGTTCGCCATAGTGAGGGAGATCACCATGGCATCATCATGGGGGGTCTGAACCCCCTTTACATCCTCATCACAAAAGGTGATTACATTTCCGACCCGCTGCCTCTTCGCGACGGCCACCCCTGATGCTTCCACCGAGCCCCCTGCGTTTCTCGCGGGCCGAGAGCAGCCCCCAGTGATGGTGTGGATTATGCCCGCGACGGGTCGATTCTGCTCCCGAGGCTCCTGAGGGGCCGGGTCGGCCGGACGCGGGTCTGCGGGGGGACGTCGGTCGTTTACATATCGACCGAGACGCCCTCGGCGGATGAGAGCCTCGATCTCGTCCCGAAGCTGGAAGCAGTCTTCGGTGTCGTGGCCGTGGTCTCGGTGGTACTCACAGTACGCCCGAGAGGGCCTCCTCCCAGGGATTTTCTTCATCTGCCTCGGGACCGGGAGGTTCTCCCGCCCCTTGACCTCCATAAGGATCTGGGCCCGGGGGGCCAGGAGTGGGGTGTACCGGTTGAAGCGTCGGTGCGGAGATCGAGGGCGTGGGGCGCCGTGGTTCCTCGCCGGTGATGGGCTTCTGCGCCGATGTTGAGGCGTCGGGCTCCTCCTCTGGGGTGCCTCTTTTCGCCTTTTCTTCCCGAGCTTTAGAGGGGCCTCGGCGGCCTCCTTGTTCCGGTGGGCGGCTGCCTCCTCGGCGTCTGCATACTGGTTCGCCCGAGACAACAGCTCCTGGAAGCTCCGCGGCAGGCGTTTGTCCAGGGAGAAGGTGAGTCTGCCCTTCCGGAAACCACGCTTCAGGGCTGAGAGAGCCACCTCCTGGCTCAGGTTCCGGACCTCCAATGTAGCCTTGTTGAAGCGGGTAAGGTAATCCCGCAGGCTTTCTCCCTCGTTTTGCCGGACATCAAAGAGGGAGTCGGAAACCAATCGCCGCCGGCTACTGACGGCGAAATAGCTGATGAAGAGGCGAGTGAACTGGTCAAAGGACTGGATAGAGTCAGCCTCCAGGCCGGCGAACCACGCCCTGGCTGGGCCACGGAGGGTCGCCGGGAAGGCCTTGCAGAGGAGGGGATCTGATGCTCCATGGAGGAGCATAAGAGTCCTGAAACTCTCCAGGTGATCCCGCGGGTCCGCCGCCCCATCATAGGGCTCGATCGTCGGCATTTTGAATCCCAGCGGATTTGGGGTCCGCAGGATCCTCGAGGCAAGCGCCGGTTGGGAGGAGATCTCCAAGTCGGCGAAGAGATCTTTGGAGTGGCCCTTCAGGACCTGGAGTTGTCTGTGGAGGTCGTCCACCCGCCGGTCCAGGGAGCGCGACCGGTGGGTGGGAGACAAGGAGCGGCGCGAGGGGGACCGACTGGAGTGCGGGCCCCTCGAGGACTGGGGGGTCGGAGAACGCGCCCGGGCCCGCCTCTCGTACCCCGCGCAGCTTCGATGGGACGGTCCCGGCAGAATGGACCGTGCTCGAGAATCTTCCTCGCGCCGGCGCTCCTCCCCATGGGAGGGGAAGGAGCGTGGGTTAAGGAGGACAGGTGAGCGCTCAGGGAGCAGCGGCTCCTGGGCCCGCTGCGGCGCCCGAGACATCACACCCTGCAGGTTCTGCACCGCCTCCGCGAGGGTGCGGACCTGCTGGGCTAACTGGTCGAACTGAGCGGCTTCGACCATCTGAATCGGGGGTGGAACGGTAGAGTGTTGCTGAGAATGTGTTGGAGACGCAGCGGCCTCCCGGCCGGAGGCGCGAGAGGCCCCGCGACCGGAGGCATTGGAAGCTCCACGACCACCTCGCCGTGCCATTACGATCGCTCTGAGATCAGGCCCTCCTTCTAGCGCCAACTGTTGCTGGTGGTCCAAACCGAGAACGATTGGCACAGCGGTGTGAACGGGATTCCGTCTGAGCTGCCTTGGTTGATGTTGATTGTGCTCCACCTTCCACCGGGAAACCTGCAAGCAAGCCTCGCACCACCACTGAGGTAGTGGGGGCCCTCCGACGATCAAGTCAGAGGAGATTGGAGGAGAAGGAGAGATAATTGCAGGTAGTAGGGGAATGCTCTGGAAGTTCTTGCTTACCTCCCCCCTTCTCCCCCCCCCGCAGCATATATACCAGGCTGGGGGGTCCTTCGGGGGGGTTGGTCATCGTGTGGCACGATGGAGTTGCCACTGACATGGCCGTTACAAGGCGTCGTGGGGTAGCGCTGGATACGGCCGTGACAGGGTGTAGTGGAGCTCCGCCTTGTACGGCTGTTACAGGAGATCGTGGAGCAGCGCCGGATACGACCGTTGCAGGGACAGAGGGTCGTGGCGTGCTTCAGGGGAACAGCCTGTCGTTGTCGAGAGGTTGCCGACTCGGGATCGGATTGCTGGATCAAGGGGCAGCCGACTCGGGGTCGGGCTGCGAAGCCGGAGATATCCGACTCGGGGTCGGATTGCTGGATCAAGGGGCAGCCGACTCGGGGTCGGGCTGCGAAGCCGAAGATATCCGACTCGGGGTCGGGTTACTGGATCAAGGGGCAGCCGACTCGGGGTCGGGCTGCGAAGCCGAAGATATCCGACTCGGGGTCGGGTTACTGGATCAAGGGGCAGCTGTAGTCTTCTTGGGCGCGCGTGTCGGTCACGTGGGGCATGGTGGCTGAGTTCCCCCGTAACAGTAAGTAACCTCTTTTACTTCCTTCCATGCTGAATCTTTTCAGCACACGATCTATGTACTTAGACTGAGACAAGCCTAGCATCCTTTTAGATCTATCCCTATAGATCTTTATACCAAGTATATAGGATGCTTCTCCCAAGTCTTTCATGGAAAAGCTTTTTGATAGCCAAGTCTTGACCGATTGTAACATTGGAATATCATTTCCAATGATTAGTATGTCATCTACATACAATATTAAGAAGACAACGACACTCCCACTAGTCTTCTTGTACACACATGGTTCATCCACATTTTTGATAAAACCAAACTCTTTGACTGTTGTATCAAAACGGATGTTCCAACTCCTCGATGCTTGCTTTAATCCATAAATGGATCTCTTAAGCTTGCATACTTGATTTGCTCTCCCACTTGAGACAAATCCTTCTGGCTGTGTCATGTAAACCTCTTCCTCAAGATAACCATTAAGGAAGGCGGTTTTGACATCCATCTGCCAAATTTCATAATCATAGTATGCAGCTATTGCAAGCAAAATCCGAATAGATTTAAGCATGGCAACTGGTGAAAAAGTTTCATCATAGTCAATTCCTTGCTTTTGCCTGAAACCTTTTGCCACCAATCTAGCCTTGTAGGTTTCTACTTGGCCATCTGCTCCAATCTTCTTCTTATAGACCCATTTGCAACCTATAGGGTTTACACCTTCTGGTGCATCAACCAAAGTCCATACTTGGTTGGTATACATAGAGTCTATTTCGGATTTCATAGCTTCTAACCATTTGTTAGAGTTATTACTCATGATAGCTTCCGAATAGGTTAGAGGATCATCATTTTCGACGATGTAGGCTTCATCATTCTCAATGATAAACCCATACCTCTTAGGTGCATTTCGCACTCTATCTGACCTTTGGAGAGGAGATGTGTGTTGTGGTTGTACTTCATCAATGGGTACATCTGGTTGAAGAATTTCTTGTGTTTCTATTTGTAGGTCTTGAACTTCATTAAGTTCAATTCTTCTTTCACTGCCCTTTTCTAAGATAAATTCTTTTTCTAAGAAAGTGGCATGCCTACTAATAAATACCTTTTGTTCAGTAGGATGATAGAAGAGATATCCAATACTTTCTTTGGAATAACCTATAAATGTACATTTATCTGATCTAGCACTTAGCTTATGTCCAAAATTTCTTTTGACATATGCTTGGCAGCCCCATATTTTAAAATATTTAAGATTGGAATTTCTACCTCTCCATATCTCATATGGAGTACTAGATACAGATTTTGAAGGTATCCTGTTTAGCACATATGTAGCAGTTTCTAAGGCATAACCCCAGAAGGAAATAGGAAGATCTGTAAAGCACATCATGGACCTTACCATATCTAATAGAGTACGATTCCTCCGTTCAGCTACACCATTTAGTTGTGGCGTATACGGAGGTGTCCATTCAGAGAGAATACCCTTTTCTTTAAGATGATTTAAAAATTCACTAGAAAGGTATTCACCTCCTCGATCAGATCGAAGGATTTTAATACACTTTCCGGTTTGTTTTTCAACCATACTTTGATACTCTTTAAACTTATCAAAGGCTTCGGATTTATGTTTCATAAGATACACAAATCCGAACCTTGATAAATCATCAGTGAATGTGATGAAGTAAGAGTATCCACCTCTAGCTGGAGTTGTCATAGGACCACATACATCTGTATGTATAAGTCCTAATAACTCACTTGCCCTTTCTCCATGTCCAGTGAATGGAGACTTGGTCATTTTTCCCATAAGACAAGATTCACAAGTTCCTAATGATTCATAATCATAAGGATCAAAGAACTCTTCTTTGTATAATTTGTTGATTCTTGATTCACTTATGTGACCAAGTCGGCAATGCCAAAGGAGGGTATTATTCACTTCCTCTCTCTTTCTTTTATTGCTTTTATTAATATGAAAGACATTGTCATTAAGTAATAAAACTAGAAGACCATTTTCCATAATGCCATTGCAAAGATGCTTATTAGAAAAATAAATAGAGCAACCATTGCCCTTTCCATTAATTTCAAAACCTTTCTTTAACAACAAAGAAATGAAAATTACATTTCTAATAATTTTGGGCATATAATAACAATCTTCTAATTGTAGGAGCTTTCCCGAAGGCAATTCCAAGTTGTAGGTTCCAACAGCTTCAGCCTGGATGGACTCTCCTCCAGCGCCATACAGCTCGAAGTCACCTTTCTTCAAAATTTTAATTTTCTGTAGTCCATGCAAAGATTTGCAAATGTGAAAACCACAGCCGGTATCCAATACCCATGAATTTAAATTTGAAGAACTTAATGACAAGTTGGCATGTAACATAAACATACCTTTTGATGCAACTCTTGCATCGGTCTTCATACTTGCAAGAAAACTCTTGCAATTCCTTTTCCAGTGGCCAGCTTTGCCGCAATGAAAACAGGTACTTGATTCGGAGTTTTTCTTTTCTTTTTTCTTTTTGATGCTACTCTTGGGGTTCAATCGTTTCTTAGAACCCTTATTTTCCGATTTCCTCATAGAGGTGCTATTTATAAGAAGGAGTGGACCTTTATCCTTCTTAATATGCCCTTCAGCTGTTTTGAGCATATTTAACAGCTCGGGCAGGGAGGTGTTCAGCTTGTTCATGTGAAAGTTCACAATAAATTGAGAGAATGAATCAGGCAGTGATTGCAGGATCAAATCCTGACTGAGCTCACTATCCATAGCAAAACCTAATTTACTTAATCTGGTGATCAAGTCTGTAACCATAAGAACATAGTTTTGCACTGGAGTTCCTTCATTCATTCTAGCACGGAACAACTGCTTAGATATCTCATACCTAGCAGTCCTGCTTTGTTCTCCATACAATTTTTTTAAATTGAGAAGTATGGATTGAGTGTCCATGCCTTCATATTGCCTCTGTAATTCATTGCTCATAGAGGCAAGTATGATACATTTGACAGTCACACTGTCATTTTTCCACATCTTATGTGTGGCAACCTCCTCTTCTGTAACATCATCCCCTAGATCTCCAAGATCAGGGGTTTCAAGTATATAGAAAATTTTCTCCTGAGTGAGTACTATCTTTAAATTCCTCAACCAGTCCACATAGTTTGGTCCGGTCAACTTGTTGGCATCTAAGATGCCTCTTAGTGAAAGTGAAGAAGCCATTTAATAATTCTACATATGCAAGAACAAAACTAATATAAGCAGACCAATTATGATGACATGTTTGCAACTAGATAAGGACTTTAATCTAATTTGTCTCCTACTATTTTTATCGAATATCATAGCCCTCTCCTATGATAAACGTGAAAATATAATTTTTCTTAGTAGGGTTGAGATCCTAATTCATCATAAAAAGCCTTGTGTTTACACAACAAACTCTTATGAGTTCAAAGATAGGAAACTCTTTCCAATTGCATCTCATGCAATTTTCAACTTTATCTTGTCCTCTTAAAATACTTATTGCCTTGTGTTAGCACAACAAACAATAATATTTTAATTAAGTCAAACCCTTCATTTCCATATAGTCATATTCGAATAATATTGCCCTTGTGGTTGCACAACAAGGCAATATATTAAAATATGCCATAAGCATCTTAATGCACCAAGACAGTATAACATCAGTCCCCATTGCAAGTCTTGTGTTAGCACAACAAACTAGCATGGATCTTGACATAATAATATCGAGGCATGAAGGAAGGCTATCAATAGTGTTATATCAATATTAAGCTTATCCATAATAGGCAATCAAACAATTGGCCAGGTAAGCAGGTGGGAGGCTCCCCTTACTCAGAGAGTAAGGTCCTAATTAAGTAACCACCTTTAGTGCTTTCCTTAGACACCAATTAGATTAATTATTCTAGAATGGGTTAGCTCAAAGTTTTTCAACACTATGACTTAATATAATTTTTATTGAGGGCTTACTAGTCTCTAGCACATTCTTTAATTGTAACATATATTTAACATGTCTAAAATAAACTATTATGCATCATGGCTATCTCATAGCATGTATAAATCATAAGCAATTAATTAATATGCTTCAACATATTTTCATATGAAAAATTTCATATCATGATATTTTATTACATAACATATCATATATGAATCATATATTTCAGCATTTCATTAAGCATATGACATTACTATCTCATAGTAAATTAATAATCATACATCATGCATTATTATTTGATTCAACCAATTAAGGATGGCTCTGATACCACTGTAGGATTTTAGCATGTTATAATGCGCAGCAGAAGCTAGGAATTTTAAAAATTTCTTAATAAAGTTCCTATGCATAAAACCCTTTTAAGCCTAGATCACCTTAATGATTATAATCAAATGATATAAAATAAATGCATAATTAGTAGAATACCTCAAGCGCTAATCCAAAGTGTACAATCTCCACGAGGCGTCCAAGTGTCCGCTCTCCAATGGTGATCCACACGAAAAACTTGATCAAGACTTTAGCTCCAAAGACTTTTGATCCTTAATGCAGAATTCTTCTAAAGAACTCTAATGGCTTGCTTTCCTTCCTTTCTATTTTCCTTTAGCCTTCTAAAATCACTTCTAATCCTTTTGTCCTAAAGAAGACCACCTTGTCTTGGCTTAGGACACACTAGAAGCAATGCTAGAAAGAAAGAAACTAATGTAAGAAAGAAAGAAGAGAGGAGTGGGGTGGAATTGGAATGATGAAACCCATGGAGTGCTAACCTATTTATAATAGGTGTAGGGATGCATCTCTAAGGGATGCATCCCATCCACACATCCTCTCATGAAAGGGCATCATCTAAAGGGCCATATCAAATAAGAGGAGGTGCAG
This sequence comes from Phoenix dactylifera, assembly GCF_009389715.1. Lineage (NCBI taxonomy): Eukaryota > Viridiplantae > Streptophyta > Magnoliopsida > Arecales > Arecaceae > Phoenix > Phoenix dactylifera. Next base: position 73,564 of record NW_024068480.1, on the reverse strand, counting down.
ATCAAGTGAGGAGGTGTATCAAATGATATGTTCTTTCATGTGGTGCCATATTTTGACCAAGTCAACATCACATGCTAATCACATGTCCATCATGCCTCACCTCTTGATCTTTCATGATGATGATCCAAGGGCTCCAATGCAAGGCGCCATTCACTTGACCCATTATGTCTTCATCCAATGGTGGGATTAAGATCCAATGGTCAATTATGGTAGCCATCCTCTAACCCGATCCAATTGGGTTAAACCAACTCTCCATTATGTCTTCATCCAACGATAGATCAAGATCTAACGGTCTAGATTGAATGATTTATTAAATCTAATCCAATTAGACTCAAACTAAGCCAATTAGGTGCCAACTCTTGGCTAACCCATATTAGAATATGATCTAATCAAATTAGATCAATTAAGAATCAGATTCGAATCCAATTCGAATCAGATTCGAATCCAATTCGAATCAGGAGCTAAGGTTTGCAACACCTGCTAGGATGTTTATCTTGCAAATATGATCTAATCCAATTAGACCCTTGATAAGTTTCCTTGTGTGTGACCCATTGATTTCCATACTTAGCCAGTAATAGGTGTGAGTGCGAGTTGACCCAACTTGATTAGAACTCTTCTAATCGATTTAAGTCCAAACTGCGCGAACCCGAACTTAACAATTAGAATCCTTTCTAATTGGTGATCGAATTAAACTCTTTAATTTGATCAAACCTATAAAACAAGATTGACGTCTAGCAACGTGTCATGTCTACCCGAAAAATATGAAATTTGGTGGAAATACCAAAAATACCCTTCAGTGGCAAGTTACCATGCAATTCAATCCTTTAATCAAACTGCATCCCAAATATGTATATGAGTATGAATATATGTCAAACTCAATTTCATATTCATATTTTGCTCAATCTTTTAATGATAATTCAAATAATGAAACATTAGAAACTCTTTCTAATTTTCATTCTGCTTTGATCAAAGGCTTCCTGAATTATCATATGATTAGAATAAATAGGATGCTATCTTCTCTTACTAGAAGTGATTAATTCCTTGTTGACCTACTCATAATCTTCGTACATAATTCACCATATCCAGAAGACCTCGTACATAACTTATTGTCATGAATGAGTGTAAACCAAAATATGGGTTCATGTGCACAAGATACCATGGTGATCTCAGGTCATAGGATCAGTTGCACAACTCCCACTAAGAGAATCATGTTTTGACATGTAAGTAAGACTTCATAAGATTTCTCTTTGTAGGTCAATTCAGTGAACTCATTCCTCTAATGAGCACCCACATCTTTATATTAGTGTCTCCACACAAATGATTGTGAGATCAATCATCCTCTGCATCGAGCGTACATAAGACATGCCAGTCTTTCCGGTAATCATTGATCCCCGACTCAATGAACCAATGACTGGGAATATTTAAGATTAGGATTTTAGAATTTTAAGTCTCACTAGTATGATCTCATTATAGTGTTAAAATCATTGCCCTAATCTAAGGAGTTTATCATAAATATAATCAACAGCATATGATAAAACATAACGCCTTTATTCATATTTAAATGTCATGTACATGATTTGGACAAATCAAAAGAAAAAACCTTTCGCAATACATATTGCGATTGGCTTGTAGGGCATCTACTCTTTTATCAAGTTGGGTCAACTCGCACTCACATCTATTGCTGGCTAAGTATGGAACACAATGGATCACACATAAGGAAACTTATCAAGGGTCTAATTGGATTAGATCATGTTTGCATAATAAACATCCTAGCAAGTGTTGCAAACCTTAGCTCCTGATTCGAATTGGATTCGAATCTGATTCGAATTGGATTCGAATCTGATTCGAATTGGATTCGAATCTGATTCGAATTGGATTCGAATCTGATTCTTAATTGATCTAATTTGATTAGATCATATTCTAATATGGGCTAGCCAAGAGTTGGCACCTAATTGCCTTGGTTTGAGTCTAATTGAATTAGATTTGATAAATCATTCAAAATAAACCATTAGATCTTGATCTACTGTTGGATAAAGATATAATGGTGAATTGATTTAAACCCAATTGAATCTTTTAATTATGACCATTGGATCTTCATCAGCCGTTGGATGAAGACATAATGGGATGATTGGATGGCGCCATGAAGGAGAACCATTAGATCATCCTAGAGCCGTTGGATGATCACTTAATTCCTTCCTTTAATGGCGCCTTGATCCTTACCCCTTAGATCATGTGATAATGCTTTAAAAGGAGGGATTCATGGCTGAGGCGTGATGGACTTGTGATGTTGACTTAGTCAACATCACATAGCATGAAGGGAATACGGTGGAAATGAAATGGCGCCATTTTTTTTCTAGCCATTGGATCATCATTGGATTTTGATCAATGGACAAGGTTGGCACCGATTTTTCATGCGTGAGAAGGGAGGGGACCACATGGCATTTGGATAAGAATGAAGCGCCATATTTAGCGCTTCATCTTATCACGCCCCTTCATGAATAGGCCTATTTTTCATGCGTGAGAAGGGAGGGGACCACATGGCTTTTGGATAAGAATGAAGCGCCTTATTTAGCGCTTCATCTTATCAGACCTCTTCATGAATGCGCCTCTCCCTATTTTTGTGGTGCCTCCTCTCCTCTTGTCACACCCCATCTAAAGGATGTGTGGATAGGATGCATCCCCACGCCATCTATAAAAGGAAATCGCTCCCGGTGATTTAATTCATCCCGATTCCAATCCAACACTCTCTCTCTCCCTCATCTCTTCTTTCTTACAAGAGTGTCTCTTTCTAGCATTGCTTCTAAGGTGTACTAAGCCAAGACAAGGAGGTCTTTTTTAGGAAAAAAATATTAGAAGTAATTTTAGAAAGTGAAAGAAAATTAGAGAGGAAAGAAAGCAAGCCAATTGAGTTCTTTAGAAGAATTCTGCATTAAGGATCAAAAGTCTTTGGAGCTAAAGTCTTGATCATGTTTTCGTGTGGATTACCATTGGAGGGCGGACACTTGGACGCCTCGTGGAGATTGTACACTTTGGATTAGCGTTAGAGGTATTCTTCTATTCCTACATTTATTTCTATATATTATTAGATTGTTACCATTAAGGTGATCTAGGCTTATAAGGGTTTCATGTTAAGGAACTTTATTAAGAAATTTTTAAAATCCCTAGCTTCTGCTGCGCATCATGACATGATCGAAACCCTTCACTTTAGCCCATTTATGATTTTCATGAATCGAGTAAACATTTCAGTTATGGACTCAGTGGATTCCATTTTAAACAACTCATACTTATGTACTAATATATTTATTTTTGACTCCTTGACTTGATTAGTTTCTTCATGTGTGACCTCCAGTTTATCCCAAATTTCTTTCGTGGAGATGCATGTAGATATTCTATTAAATTCACATACATCTAATGAACAATAAAGTACATTAATTACTTTAGCATTTAGTTGTGCTAGTCTTTTATCACTCTCATTTCAATCCATTTCTGGTTTGGGAATGATTGTGCCCTCTATACTAATTGTGGGTGTGTGTGGTCCTCTAGTTATGATATTCCACAATTCATAATCTAGAGCTTGAATGAATATCCTCATCCTAGCTTTTCAGTATGTGTAATTAGTGCTATTAAACAGAGAAGGTCTATTTGTGGATTGCCCCTCGCTCATAGAATATCCTACTTGGGTTGTCATGATCTTTGTCTCTTGATTGTGAGATCAACAAATACTATGTGAGCACCTTGCTCCGATACCACTTGTTGCCCAAGGTGACAAGCCAAGAGGAGGGTGAATTAGTTTCTCTAAATTTTTTACTGTCTTAATTGATTCAATTGATGAGTGAGTGAAGTTAAAGCAATACACAATGCAAACACACAAGAAGCATAGTGGTTCGGTGCTCTCCTAAGCACCTACATCCACTCCCCAAGCGACCACTTAGGAATTCACTATAATTCCGCGGATTACAGTTGGATTGTTTTTCGGACTCACAATACAAAAATCTTTATACTTTAGTTTTTCGAGATCACCAAGAACCTATGTTGGTTTTACGGGCTCACCAACAAACCTTTACAAGGTGATTAAAAAGAAGAAGAAAGTTGAAACTCCTAGATGAGCAAATATAACAATTATAAGCTACAAAGAAAAGTTTAAAATATAGTTATCGCTTGATGAGACTTCTCTCTTCTTTGTCAAGATTGCTTCACTCTTCAAAGGTTGATGGAGCTCTTAATGTTTCTTAGAATCTGCTCTACCACTTTCTTTTGACTCTTTGAGTGAAGCACTTCGATTAAGAAAATTAGAGCTCTTGTTTTTCTTGTGTGAGCTTTGATATTTTGCAAAAGGATGTTTTCTCTGATGAATAGTGTCACTTTAAATAGTTTTTCTCATCCATTGGACACCCCCCATTGGTTAGATTTCAAAAACTAGCCGTTACTTACTGTTGGGAGGACAAAAAGTACTTCTGCAGAACTAGTCGTTATGCTTCTGCCCGTGCTGGGGTCGACCCAAACTTTCCTAGGGTCGACTCAAACCACTGTTCATCAGACTTGGGGTCGACTCAACTTTCACTGGGATCGACCCAACTTTCACTGGGGTCGACTCCTGCTACATTGGGGTCAGCCCTCTCGAAAAATACAGAACCTTATATTTCAGCCGTTTTCACTGGGGTCGACTCAACACTTTTTGGGGTCGACTCAAGGTACAGTAGGGTCGACTCAAGTTTCATTGGGGTCGACCCTCTCAGAGTTTCCAGAGAGACAGCATTGAATGACACTGCCTTGGGGTCGACTCATGTTCAGTTGGGGTCGACTCAAGCATTCCTGGGGTCGACTCAATCTGGGGTTGACCCAAGGAAGGTTGGGGTCGACCCTCTCACTAAATTCTAGAGACTTGTTTTCTTGAGGCTTGAAGATGGGGTCGACTCAAGTAAACTTGGGGTTGACTCAACTACTGTTCATCCGTGCCATTTTTGCAGAAGTGTACCTGATGGTTCCATGATGTGCCGGGGTCGACTCCACCAATGTTGGGGTCGACTCATTCCACACTTTGCTACAACTTAAGGTTAGATTCATCCATATAATCAATGAAATATACTTCAAGCAATTTTGAACGTATGCCATGGTAGCGCTACATACTCTTAACAATGAAAATTACTATTGTCCCCTTAAGAGTACGTTTCACTTGAGACTTTGCCGAATTAGAATTTAGAATTCACTATCTCTTTTCTATCGCAAATTTTATCTCATTATTAATCATTGAAATACATCTTGATCTCATTCTTCTAATGTACCGAGAGTGACGAACTCAGTAATGATGTATCATGTTAACTTGTAGTATTTAATTAGATATTCCCTCAATTGTGTTAATCATCAAAATACCACTATCATCCTCAACCCCAACTAAACATGAGTTGACCCCAAGGCTATGTCGTTCAAAACTGTGTCTCTGGAATCCCTGAGAGGGTCGACCCCAATGAAACTTGAATCGACCCCACTGTAGCTTGAGTCGACCCCAAAAAGAGTTGAGTCGACCTCAGTAAAAAACAGCTGAAATACAAGATTCTGTGATCCTTAAGAGGGTCGACCCCACTGTAGCAGGAGTCAACCCCAGTGAAAGTTGGGTCGATCCCACTGAAAGTTGAGTCGACCCCAAGTCTGATGAACAGTATTTTGAGTTGACCCCAGGAAAGTTTGGGTCGACCCCAGCACGGGCAGAAGCATAACGGCTAGTTCTGCAGAAGTACTTTTTGACCTTCCAACGGCTAGTAACGGATAGTTTTTTAAATCTAGCCGATGGAGAGTAACCTAACATATAGAAAATTATTTATAATGACACTATTCATCAGAGCAAGTTATCTTGTGCATGAAAATCAAAGTTCACTCAAGAAAGACAAAGCCCTAGTATTCTTCATCAAGGTGCTTCATTCAAGAGTTAAAAGGAAGTGGTTGAGCAGATCTAAAGAGGCATTAAGAGCTCCACCAACCTTTGAAGAGTGAAGCATTCCTTGACAAAGAAGAGAAGAACCATATCAAAGCGATAACTATATTCTAACTCTTCTTTGTAGCTTATATTTGTTATATCTGCTCATCTAGGAGTTTCAACCTTCTTCTTCTTCTTAAAATCTTGTAAGGTTTGTTGGTGAGCCCGTAAAACCAACGATGTAGGTTTGTTGGTGAACCCGTAAAACCAACGGTGAAGGTTTGTTGGTGAGCCCATAAAACCAACATAGATTTTTGGTGATCCCGAAAAACCAAGTGTAAAGATTTTTGGATTGTGAGCCCGGAAAACAATCCAACTGTAATCCGCGAGATTATAGTAAATTCTCAAGAAGTCGCTTGGGGAGTGGACGTAGGTGCATAGAAGAGCACCAAACCACTATACTTCTTGTTGTTTGTATTGTTCTAAATCACTCACTCATCAATTAACATAATTAAGGAATCAAAAATTAACAAAAACCAATTCACCCCCCCTCTTGGCTTGTCACCTTGGGCAACAAGTGGTATCAGAGCAAGGTGCTCTCATAGTATTTGTTGATCTTACGATCAAGAGTCAAAGATCATGACAACCCAAGTAGGATGTTCTATTAGTGAGGGACAATCCACTAATAGACCACCCTTCTTTAATGTCACTAATTATACTTATTGGAAAGCTAGGATGAGGATATTCATTCAAGCACTACACTATGACATGTGGAACATCGTAACTAGGGGGCCACACACACCCACATTTAGTATAGAGGGCACAATCATTCCTAAGCCTGAAATGGATTGGAATGAGAATGATAGAAGAATTGCACAATTAAATGCTAAAGCAATTAATGTACTTTACTGCTCACTAGATATAAGTGAATTTAATAGAATATCCACATGCATCTCCGCTAAAGAAATTTGAGATAAACTAGAGGTCACACATGAAGGAACTAATCAAGTCAGAGAGTCAAAAATAAATATATTCATACATAAGTATGAATTATTTAAAATGGAATCCACTGAGTCCATAACTAAAATATTCACTCGATTCACTGAAATCATAAATGGACTAAAGAGTTTGGGAAAGTCTTATGCTAACTCTGAACTAGTGCAAAAAATTCTCAGATCTTTACCAAGAATTTGGGAGGCCAAAGTAACTGCAATACAAGAAGCAAAGGATCTCAATACACTACAATTGGAAGAACTTCTTGGATCACTCATGACCTATGAGCTGACTATGAAACAAAACTCAGAAGAGGAGGTTAAGAAAAGGAAGACCATTGCCTTGAAATCCACAGCTCCAAAGCAGAAAACTACATCAGAGGAGTCCGATGATGAGGAGGAATATGATGAAGAAGAAATGGCAATGCTTGCAAGAAAATTCAGAAAATTCATGAAAGGTAAAAAGAAATTCTGTTGCCCAAGAAGACAACCCAAGAGGGGGGGGTGAATTGGGTTTTAAGTAATAATTGCAAATTAAAACTTAATGAGTAACTAATTAAGATTGTTGCAGGCAGATTAATTAGATTACTAGTTGTAGTGAGTGGAGAGGATGGAAGAGACAATGAACCAATTACAAACACGAGAGGTTTTATAGTGGTTCGGAGCTAACCCTTGCTCCTACGTCCACTCCCCAAGCTTCACTTGGAAGTTCACTATAATCCCTAGGATTACAGCCGGTTGTTTTACAAGTTCATAACCCAACTTGTTGTTTTCACGAGATCACAACGAACTCGGTCGGTTTTCATAGGCTCACCGATTAGAACCATCCGATTGTTTTCCTGGGATCACAATCGAACCCTTACACCGTTGGTTTTAACCTTGGCTCACCAACAAACCTTACAACCCTTTATTCAATCCCCTGATTGAATCAAGTAAGAAAATAGTTTGGAAAAAGTTACAAGGTATGCTTCTTAGTAAGCAAATATTCAACAATGTGAAAAGAGTAGAGTTAGAAGCCCTCAAATAGATTTGGAAGTGGAAGAAGGGGCTTCTCGAACTCTGAGTCTCCTCTTTGAATACGCTAAAGATTTGATGTCAGAAGGAGAGCCTTGAATGCGAAGGAAAGAGTTTGTTGGATGGAGTTCAATGCACTTCTTCCTTCTTCCTCTTGTATTTACTCTTGAGAGCCTTTGGTAGGTGGAAATCCCTTTTTGTTTGAATGGAATAGCTCTCTTGATGTCTACTACTGTTCACTCTGGCTATTTAAGCAGTCTCCTTTGAAAACTAGCTGTTAGACACTAGTTTGTGGCTGTTCTGCACAATCTGCAACTTCTGACAATGTATCCGTTGGGGTCGGAGTCGACTCGCTCGATCTGGAGTCGACTCGGCTGTTGCTGGAGTCGACTCATACTTTACTTGGAGTCGACTCGGCTCTCAGAGCCCGAAAACTAATCTTCTGTCTTTGGAGTTGAACTGCCTCGGAGTTGACTCGGATCATCTTGGAGTCGACTAGGCTCTCAGAGCCCGAAAACTGATCCTCTATCTTTGGAGTTGAACTGCCTCGGAGTCGACTCGGATAGTCTTGGAGTCGACTTGGCTCTCAGAGCCCAAAGTTGGTTCTCTGATTTTTAGTCTTGCTTTCCTCTGAGAGTCAACTCGAACCTAAGTAGGAGTCGACTCGCCAAACTTCGGAGTCGACTCGTAACCTTCTGGAGTCGACTCGGTTGCAGGGTCTGAAATACATCGTTCTGTCTTTCTTCTATTATCCTTAGGAGTCGACTCGGAAACGTCGGGAGTCGACTCGGCAACCATCGGAGTCGACTCGAACCCTTCTGGAGTCGACTCGCTGACAGGGTCTGAAAATCAACTTTCTATCCTTCTGTCAGTTCTCAGTCGGAGTCGACTCGTAGTGTACCGGAGTCGACTCGAGCTTGTGCCAGAAACTCTGAAACACTTGGAGTCGACTCGCAAGCTTCCGGAGTCAACTCGAGCTTCAGACTTTGGCTTAATTGTGTTCAACACTTAGCTGAATAATCTTGAACAACAGCTTGATGTTTTTAAAGATAAATTTACATATATTTGCCTGAAACTCTAGATTGAATTCATTAGTATAACTTAAAATATACTCAAATGCTTTGAGCTCATCAAAATCAAATAGGGGTATAACCAATCACTCCACAATCTCCCCCTTTTTGATGATGACAAAATATTGAGTATTTGTAAAGTGAATTGCTCAACCAAGAGGAGATTTATAATAGAGTTTTGAAATAAATTCAAATATCTAGTCATTTAATTTATCCAAAATTGAAAGGTATGAAATAGTAAATCCTGAAATTAAAGCTCTCCCTTTTATTTGGAATTATATAAGCCTTCATATCATGCAATCAATTGTTTGGCTTATATGTGTTTAATGAATTTGCTTTTTTAAGATTTCAGATTCTCCCCCTCAACATATGTATTCAATTTTGTTTAGGTTCTCTAAATTTTCTTTTAATATCTTGAAGTTTTTGAGCTTAAATTTTTAGTTTTAGAGGGAAAATCTGACAATTTGTTCTTGAGTATGATTCAACTAATCTCCAAATATCCCTTGAATAGATTCTGGAGATTACTCCTTGAGGAGCCCCAACAGAGAGATAATGAGCCTCGAGGTATCGAATCCACTAAGAACAAATTACTTTTTGCATTAAAAATTTTCTTTTTAGTGATTCCCTTTATATTTCAAATCTACATATTTTCTTTCCCTTTTTGTCATCATAGCAAAAAGACACAGAATTAGAACTCAAGAATGCACAATTTTGGAAGAAGATTTCTACTCATTGTATTAAATTCAAATTTGAGTACAAGTGTGATTACATATCAAAATAAGTCCTCAAGGGACTGTACGTCATAAAAAAAAAATAGATAAGAATACACTTCTTTTTCTTTGTAGTGGAGGATGTGGCTCCCGTACTTAGTCTAGTGTGTTTGATGACCATGCTTAACCCCTCATTGATGTTCCCTAGTTGTTCGAGAATCTCCGAGGTGACTCTAGACTGTGTTGAGGAAATCTCGTTCACACTCTCCTGGAGGGTGTCAAGCTTGAGGATCAATGTATTAGCTAGCCGCTTTGCACCCTGACTCTGGTTGCCTAGCTTATGTCTGATGCTGTCTCGCATCTTCCTTGTGTCGTCCTTGACGTCACTCATGTTCCAGTATTGAGCTTAAACTAGGCTTCGTACATTGGATATTTTCTCCTTCAGGTGTGCAGTCATCTCTGTCACGGCTGCCAAGGAGGGGACTATCTCGGTGGAGGGAGCAGTCTGAGGACCTCGTAGCTCCCTCAGCTCCCTCACTATCTCCTGCCTCAACTCTCGGAGCTGCTCAGAAGATATTCGGACTTGGAGAGGTTGCTGAGGTGGTGGAGCTGTAGATGGTCCGGCTGAAGTGGATGGAAATGAAGGACCAGAAGTGGAAGAAAAAGTGGGAAGATCTGTATAGTGCTCCTGGTCATGGTCAGGGCTAGGGGAGTGATGAGTGGTAGGGTCAGATGGTGTGGATGTGGATGGTTTCTGTACCCAGACTCCTCCGACCTTGTGGAATCCCATTCGATGGAAGATCCCCTCACCCATGTGATCTGTAAAACACAGTGAGCGAGAGGGTTCCCCCTCAGGGATAGGGACCTCTAACTCCCTAAAGATAAGAGTGAATTGCATTCCATATGGGAGACTCAACCTAGGTTTGTCTAGGGGTTCACAGAGATACTTGTAGATGAGTTTAGGAAAGTTGATAGGAGTGTCTTGGAGTATGTGGAACATCAAAGCTAGGTCTCTCTCTGAGATGAAGTCAAACCTACCAGTTTTGGGGAAGAGAGTCCTAGAAATGATACTTAGGAGAAGCCGCATTTCAGCCGAAAGCTGATTTGCAAACACCTCCTCTATGGGGGATTGAGGTGGACTCCCTAAGATGACCGTAAGGGCCTCTGTCCTATCTGAGGGGTGTGTGGGAAAGATCTCCTCTCTGGAGAGATGGAGGACTCGAGCAATGAAGTCCTCGGAAATGAAAACTGGGGCACCCGCTACAGTCCCCTGGATACCGCCATTACCCCGTGCGACAGTACCGTAAAATTCCCTAACTAACCCTGGATAGGTAGGGAGGTCAAGAGAACAAAAGAACTCTAAGCCCTGGGCCCTAAGGTGATGCCCTAGGTTGAACCCTTTCCAGAAGAGGAAGTCAAAGTTGACTTGCCTCCCGGTAGAAACAACCTTCCCGGCGCATGAGCGCGAGGGAACCGGCCTAGGCGGGGAAGGAACCGGAGGTGGTGGTCTCGTGGGTTCGTTCCGAGCCTTGGACCGTCGCTCGGCCCCACTCGCGGAGACGAGTCTCTTTCGGCTTAGGATAATGGCTTTCCTAGGCATTTTTGACCTAAACACGGAGTGATGGATAAGAAAACTAGAGGAAAACTCGACGGAGAGGACCTAGAACGGGTCGAAGAAGAGGTCGGAGACGACTCTAGGGCTTTTGAACAATGGCAGCCGAATATAGAAGTGAAGAGAAAAACATTCTGCTTAGGGTTAAAAGTCGGATTCCCGACCTCGAGTCGACTCTGGTAAGTCGCGAGTCGACTCGACCTCGAGTCGACTCCCAAATATGCGCGAGTCGACTCGCCCACGAGCCGACTCTAAAATCTATTCGAGTCGACTCGAACTCTGGCACATAACCAAAAAGCTTGTTATTTTCGTGCCAAAAGAGAGAGTTATGGAACTATCAAAGATTTAAGAACAGATTTGGTGATCATAGATAAGAGACCCTATGTCTAACATAAGCTAATCATCAAAATCAATGAATTAGAGGAGAGTATCACTAGAATGGATCAATCACTCCTAACCCTCTTCTAAGTATACAAAATCGATCTTCACTCAAAGGTTTTGTGAAGATGTCAGCAAGTTGATCATCAGTACAAACAAATTGAAGTGTCACATCACCATTCAGTACATGATCTCTTATGAAGTGATGTCTTATCTCAATGTGTTTAGTTCTTGAATGCTGAATTGAATTTTTAGTTAGATTAATGGCACTTGTATTATCACAGTTAATGGGATTTTATCTTGTTTAATGCCATAATCTTCAAGTTGTTGTTTAATCCACAAGACTTGAGCACAACAACTTCTGGCAGCAACATGTTCGGCTTCAGCCGTAGATAGTGCAACCGAATTTTGTTTCTTGCTAAACTAAGAGATTAAGTTTTCTCCTAAGAATTGACATGACCCGCTGGTGCTTTTTATATCATGTTTACAACCAGCGAAGTCTGAATCAGTGTACCCTATTAAGTTTATGCTTGATTCTTTAGAGTACCATAGACCTATGTTTTTTGTTCCTATGAGATATTTAAAGATTCTCTTAACTGCAATTAGGTGTGATTCCTTAGGATTAGATTGATATCTAGCACACATGCATACACTAAACATGATATCAGGTCTACTTGCCGTAAGATATAATAAAGATCCTATCATACCTCTATACATCTTTTGATCTACTAATTTACCTGATTCATCTTTGTCTAGTTTGCATGATGAACTCATGGGTGTGCTGATTAGCTTGTTTCCATCCATATCAAACTTCTTAAGCATCTCCTTGATATATTTTGCTTGATTGATGAAGATGCCTTCTTTAGATTGTTTGATTTGGAGACTGAGGAAATAGTTCAGCTCTTCCATCATGCTCATTTCAAATTCACTCTGCATTAGGTCAGCAAATTCTTCGCAGAGGCGATTGTTAGTAGCACCGAAAATAATATCATCTACGTAAATCAGTACTACTAACATATCTTTATTTTTTTCTTTAAAAAACGATGTTGTATCAACATTCCCTCTAGAGAATTCATGGTCTAATAGAAATTTGCTAAGTCTTTCATACCATGCTCTAGGAGCTTGTTTTAGACCTTAAAGTGCTTTGTTTAGTTTATAAACATGATTGGGGTATTGATGATTTTCAAAACCAGGAGGTTGTTCTACATACACCTCCTCATTAATATACCCATTCAAAAAGGCACTTTTTACATCCATTTGAAATAGTTTGAAGTCTTTAGAGCTTGCAAATGCTAGTAACAATCTAATTGCTTCAAGTCTAGCTACAGGAGCAAAAGTCTCATTAAAGTCTATACCTTCTTCTTGATTATAGCCCTTTGCTACTAGTCTAGCCTTGTTCCTAATCACAACTTCATTTTCATCAAGTTTATTTTTGTATATCCATTTAGTTCCTATTATTGAGTATTCAGTGGGTCGTTCAACTAAGTTCCATACTTTGTTTCTAGTAAATTGGTTTAGTTCTTCTTGCATAGCATTTATCCAATTTACATCATTTTCAGCTTCTCCAATGTTCATAGGTTCTAAGTGTGAAACAAAAGCTAGGTGATTATTTAAGTTCCTAAGAGAAGCTCTAGTTCTAATAGGTTGTGATGGATCATCTAATATTAATTCTTTAGGATGACCGTATGCATACCTCCAAGCCTGTGGAGTGATTGATTTTAACCCTATTTGATTTTGATAAGCTCAAAGCATTTGAGTATATCTTATGTTATACTAATGAATTCAATCTAGTGTTTCAGCCAAATATTTGTGAATTTATGTTTAATTGTCTCTAGCTTTGGTTCAATACATTTTGGCTAAGTATGGAACTCAGTTTGAACCAAAGTCTGGAACTCGAGTCGACTCCGAAAGATTTCGAGTCGACTCCAAGTGTTTCAGACGTTCTGGCACAGGCTCGAGTCGACTCCGGCACATTACGAGTCGACTCCGACTGAGAACAGACAGCAGGACAGAAAGATGAATCTCAGACCCTGTCACCAAATCGACTCCTGAAGAATTCGAGTCGACTCCGATGCTTGCCGAGTCGATCCAGCAAAGTGCGAGTCGACTCCAAGGAGTAACAGACAGAAAGACAGAGAAGTTGTTGTGGACTCTGAGAGCCGAGTCAACTCCAGAAGAACTCGAGTCGACTCCGACGGTTGGCGAGTCGACTCCTAAAGAAGCAAGAGTCGACTCTTAGAGGAATGCAAGACTAAAAGTCAGAGAGCCAACTTCGGTGTCTGAAAGCCGAGTCGACTCCAGCAAAGTCCGAGTCGACTTCGAGGCAGTTCAACTCCAAAGACAGAAGACCAGTTTTTCTGGCTCTGAGAGCCGAGTCGACTCCAAGAGAATCCGAGTCGACTCGAGGAAGTAAACCCGAAAGAAAGATCTTTGGATTCCTGAAAAACGAGTCGTCTCCAGAAGGGAGAGTCATCTCCGGACATTGGCGAATCGACTCCAGGTTTGGCCGAGTCGACTCCAGAACGGGATAGCACTATTTCAAATTTTGAACAGTGGGCGAGTCGTCTCCAGTAAAGCATGAGTCGACTCCAGCAACAGCCGAGTCGACTTCAGATCGAGCGAGTCGACTCCGATCCCAACGGACACTTTGTCAGGAGTTGCAGATTGTGCAGAACGGCTCTAAAAGTGTGTCTAATGGCTAGTTTTCGATGGGGATTGCTTAAATAGCCAGAGTGAACAGTAATAGAGAAAGGAAGAGACACTCCATTCAAAGCAAAAGAGATTTCCACCTACCAAAGCTTAAAAAGAGAAAATACAAGTGAAAGAAGGTGTAGTGCATTAAAAAGTCTATCCTCCAAACGTCTTCCTCGCATTCAAGGCTCCCCTTCTGACAGCAAATCTTCAGCACACTCAAGAGGAGTTGCAGAGTTTGAGAAGCCCCCTTCTTCACATTCAAAAATCTGTTTGAGGGCTTCTAACTCTTCTTTATTCATATTATTTATATTGGCTTTTCAAGAAGCTATCCTTTTACTCTTTTCAAACTGCTTTTCTTACTTGATTCAATCAGGGGATTGAATCAACGGTGTTGAGGTTGGTTGGTGAGCCGAGAGTAAAACCAACATGTAAGGGTTCGATTGTGATCCCGGAAAAACAATCGGGTGGTTCTCGTCGGTGAGCCTGTGAGAACCGACCGAGTTCGTTGTGATCTCGTAAAACAACAAGTTGGGTTGTGAGCTTGTAAAACAACTAGCTGTAATCCGAGGAATTATAGTGAACTCCCAAGTGAAGCTTGTGGAGCGGACGTAGGAGCAAGGGTTAGCTCCGAACCACTATAAAATCTCTTGTGTTTGTGATTGTTTAATTTTCTCTCCCATTCCTTCATCCACTGCATATAGTAAACTAATTAACCCACTTGCAATAAAGTTTAATTAGTTACTCATTAAGTTTTAATTTGCAAATATTACTTAAAACCCAATTCACCCCCCCCCTCTTGGGTTGTCTTCTTGGGCAACAAGTGGTATCAGAGCCGGAACTCTTCTACCAAAAGAGTAAAAGATCAAAATGACAACCCCATTTGGATCTTCTCATATTGAGGGGCAGTCCACCCATAGACCTCCATTCTTCAATGGAACCGACTACTCCTATTAGAAGGCTAGGATGAGGATATTTATCCAAGCTCAAGACTATGAGATTTGGACCACCATACTTAATGGACCATACATCCCATCAATTTTTCTAGAGGGTGTTACTATACCCAAACTTGAAAAAGATTGGGATGACAATGATATTAGGAAGGCACAACTAAATGCCAAAGCAATGAATGTGCTTTATTGTGCCTTAGACCGTAATGAATTCAATAGAGTCTCTACTTGCAATTCTGCAAAAGAGATATGGGATAGACTTGAAGTGACCCACGAGGGCACGAATCAAGTAAAAGAATCTAAAATAAACATACTAGTTCATAAATATGAATTATTTAAGATGGATTCTAATGAAACTATTACTTGCATGTTTACTAGATTTACTGATATTGTCAATGGCCTAAAAAGCCTTGGCAAAAATTATACTAACAGTGACCTTGTCAGAAAAATTCTTCGATGTTTGCCAAGGTCATGGGAGGCCAAGGTAACGGCAATCCAAGAAGCCAAAGACTTGAACAAGCTTCCACTTGAGGAGCTTCTTGGATCCCTGATGACACATGAGCTCACAATGAAACAACACAGCGAAGAAGAATCCTCTCATAAGAAAAAGGTAATAGTCCTCAAATCTACTTCTTCTAACAAGGATTTATCTTGCAGCAGCAGCAGCGAAGAAGAAGATAATGAGGGAGATGATGATGAGGCTCTTCTCGTGCGAAAATTCAGAAAATTCATCAACCGGAAGAAGTCCTTTCATCAGAGGAGAGGTCCCTCAAGTTCCTACAATAAGGATAAAGGTTAGGAGAGGAAAAATGAAGAAATCGGATGCTATGAATGCAAGAAGTCGGGACATTTCAGAGTTGACTGTCCCTTGCTTAAGAAGGGCAGCAAATATAAGAAAAAGAAAGTCCTCGTCTTCACTTTGTCGGACTCCGATTCATCATCATCATCATCGGATGAGGAACAAGAGAAAAAGGCCAACTTCTGCTTCATGGCAAATGAAAATGAGGTAACATCTGAAACGCATTTAGATTTTACCTTTGATGAATTGTATGATGCGTTTAATAAATTAATGGATGAATATAAGACAATAAATCTTAAGAATAAAGAGCTAAAACTAACCAATCAATCACACTTCCAGAAATACGATAAATTGATTAAGGATAAGGATTTTATCATTAAAGAAAATTTAGAACTTAAAACAAGCAACCAAATGTTAATTCAAAAAACTAATACCTTATTTAAAGATAACGAAAAACTAACCAAGAAAATTTCAGAACTTAAAAACGATAAACAAACTATAAGAGATAATCTCACAAAAGACTTAAACATACTAAAAATAGAAAAACAAGAGCTAACAAAAGAACTTGACAAATACAAATCTTTTGTTGAAAAGTTTACATATAGTTCTGA
Organism: Phoenix dactylifera; assembly: GCF_009389715.1. Taxonomy (NCBI): domain Eukaryota; kingdom Viridiplantae; phylum Streptophyta; class Magnoliopsida; order Arecales; family Arecaceae; genus Phoenix; species Phoenix dactylifera. The sequence goes on along the minus strand of NW_024068480.1, from coordinate 56,826 downwards.
AAAATTGAAAATGATACTTAATAATCAACGAGCTGTGTTTAATAGAGCTGGTTTAGGGTATAAACCTAAGAATAAGCAAAAACTCCTTAGTAACTTTTTTGTGAAAGCAGGAAAAAGTAAAATTAAGAATATAATTTATTTTTGCTGTGGAAAAGTAGGACATAAAGCTAATGTGTGTGACCATAGAAAATTAGGAGCTAAAAGAAAAAATAAAAAGGTTTGGGTTCCAAAAGGAACCAAATTTACTAACCTTGAAGGACCCAAGAAAACTTGGGTACCTAAAATTGTATGATTTTTTTTGTAGGAGTGTCTTGCAGCCAAAGTCGACAAAAACTGTTGGTATTTGGATAGTGGCTGCTCAAGACACATGACGGGTGACAAGGAGCAATTCTTCACCCTAGAGCCTAAAAAGGGAGGTGCGGTGACATTTGGAGACAATAATCAAGGTCACATCATTGGTATAGGTAAAATACAAATCACCTCCTCAACCTTTGTTGATAATGTACGATTGGTAGATGGTCTTAATAATAACTTACTTAGCATAAGTCAATTATGTGATATGGGTTTTGATGTTCTGTTTAAACCAACCCTATGAATCATAACCAATTCAATTGACAATAGCTTAGTATTCAAAGGAATAAGACGTGGAAATGTGTACGTAGTAGATCTTGAAGATCTTGCCTAAAATAACCCTTGCTTAGTAGCTAGTGATAGTAAGGCTAATGATACAAGTTGGTTATGGCACCGTAAGTTAGGTCATGCAAGTATGGATACAATATCAAAACTAGTTAAAAAAGATTCTGTAATAGGTTTGCCAAAACTAAAATTTGAGAAAAATAAAATTTGTGAAGCATGTCAATATGGCAAACAATCTAGGAACACTTTTAAATTCATAAACTGTGTCACTACTACTAGACCCCTTGAACTACTACACATGGATCTATTTGGACCAACTAGAACCACAAGTCTTGGTGGAAACAAGTATGGCCTTGTCATTGTAGATGATTTTTCTAGATATACATGGGTCATGTTCTTAGCTCATAAAGATGAAGCATTTTCAGTATTTAAGAAATTTCATAAGGAAGTTACTAATTCAAGAAATTAATGCTTCAGTTATAGCTATTAGAAGTGATCATGGAACGGAATTTGAAAATCAGCTATTTGACGAATTTTGTAGTAAAAAAGGGATAACTCATAATTTCTCTACACCTAGGACACCACAACAAAATGAAGTTGTAGAAAGAAAGAATAGAACTCTAGAGAAAATGGCTAGAACCATGTTGTGTGAGAGTAACCTCCCTAAGTACTTCTGGGGAGAAGCCATTAATACATCATGTCATATATTAAATAGAGTATTATTGAGACCCATCATAAAGAAAACACCTTATGAACTTTGGAGAAATAGAAATCCCAAAGTAAACTATTTTCGAGTTTTTGGATGTAGGTGTTTCATTCATAATAATGGCAAAGATAACTTAGGTAAATTTGACTCTAAATCTGATGAAGGTATCTTTTTGGGATATTCTACATCAAGTAAAGCTTATAGAGTCTTTAACAAAAGAACCCTTGTTATTGAAGAATCTATACATGTTGTTTTTGATGATACTAATGACATTTCTTCTAGCAAGAAAGTAGCTCTTGATGATGATGCAGAAATTCTTGAAGAAAAGATTGATGAGATAACATTACAAGAAGATGAACCAAAGCAAATTGGAGAAGCATCAACAAGCCAAGAGGTAATTGTGGATCATGGGCTGACTAAGGCTTGGAGGTATGCTCATGGGCATCCTAAGGAATTAATTTTAGATGATCCATCTCAACCTGTTAGAATTAGAGCATCTCTTAGGAACTTAAATAATCATCTAGCATTTGTCTCACACTTTGAGCCTAAAAACATAGAAGAAGCTGAAAATGATGTAAATTGGATAAATGCAATGCAAGAAGAGCTAAACCAATTCACTAGAAACAAGGTATGGAACCTAGTTGAACGACCCACTGAATACTCTATAATAGGAACTAAATGGATATATAAAAATAAACTTGATGAAAATGGAATCGTGATTAGGAACAAGGCTAGATTAGTAGCAAAGGGCTATAATCAAGAAGAAGGTATAGACTTTGATGAAACTTTTGCTCCTGTAGCTAGACTTGAAGCAATTAGATTGTTACTAGCATTTGCATGCTCTAAAGATTTCAAATTATTTCAAATGGATGTTTTTTGAATGGATATATTAACGAGGAGGTGTATGTAGAACAACCTCCTGGTTTTGAAAATCATCAATACCCCAATCATGTGTATAAATTAAACAAAGCACTTTACGGTTTGAAACAAGCTCCTAGAGCATGGTATGAAAGACTTAGCAAATTTCTGTTAGACCATGAATTCTCTAGAGGGAACGTTGATACAACATTGTTTTTTAAAGAAGAAAAACAAAGATATGTTAGTAGTTTAGATTTATGTAGATGATATTATTTTCGATGCTACTAACAATCGCCTCTGCGAAGAATTTGCTGATCTAATGCAGAGTAAATTTGAAATGAGATGATGGGAGAGCTGAACTATTTCCTTGGGCTCCAAATCAAACAATCTAAAGAAGGCATCTTCATCTGTCAAGCAAAATACATCAAGGAGATGCTTAAGGAGTTTGATATGGAAGGAAACAAGTCAATCAGCACACCCATGAGTTCATCATGCAAACTAGACAAAGATGAATCAGGTAAATCAGTAGATCAAAAGATGTATAGAGGTATGATAGGATCCTTATTATATCTTACTGCAAGTAGACCTGATATCATGTTTAGTGTATGCATGTGTGCTAGATATCAATCTAATCCTAAGGAATCACACTTAATTGTTGTTAAGAGAATCTTTAAATACCTAATAGGAACAAAAACCATAGGCTTATGGTACTCTAAAGATTCGAGCATAAACTTAATAGGGTACACTGTTGGACATACTCGGCCGCTGTGCGGGCCATACCTGCGGGGTCCCTGAGCAGCACAGGGAGGGTCACTGTCAGCATGTCCTGCCGCCTGCCAACGGCGATGGCCTGGTTAGTAGGTGGGTTATACCTGAGGGGTCCCTGAACCCATGGCAAGGCCAGGTCGGAGTCCGGGGTTGGGCGAGGCCTTGGTCGGAGTTGACTCGTGGCGCTACCTTTGGTGCGGTTTAAGGAAATAGAGTTGCGCCTTCACTAACACCGGTCGGTTTTGGTGTAATGGTAGCGCTTGATCCTGACAACTGGTATCAGAGCCAGAGGTCTCGAGTTCGAAACCCAGGCATCGCGTTGGGGGGGGAATGTTGGACATACTCGGCCGCTGTGCGGGCCATACCTGCGGGGTCCCTGAGCAGCACAGGGAGGGTCACTGTCAGCATGTCCTGCCGCCTGCCAACGGCGATGGCCTGGTTAGTAGGTGGGTTATACCTGAGGGGTCCCTGAACCCATGGCAAGGCCAGGTCGGAGTCCGGGGTTGGGCGAGGCCTTGGTCGGAGTCGACTCGTGGCACTGCCTTTGGTGGGGTTTAAGGAAATAGAGTTGCGCCTTCACTAACACCGGTCGGTTTTGGTGTAATGGTAGCGCTTGATCCTGACAGCTATATGAATGTTTTGTATCTTGAAGAAACTAATGACTTTCTTTCAAGAAAGAAAAGGAGTTTGTTAATAATGCAGGATCCTTGAGCAAGAAAATGAGAGATTTCAACTTGAAGGATATCTCCATGTAAGATACAATAAATATTCACATGCAAACAAAAGAGAGGACCTGCTTCAGCCAAAAGTTCATACATAAGAAATCTAGTAGGCATTTGACTGAAGAATGCAGAATGAATTGGTAATTCTAGATACCTCTCTCATAAATTAATTGAGCAAAGTCAATAACTTAAATCTTATTATGGCATGATTAAGGTCTTTAATTATTAATTTTTGATATCATGTCTAAATATATATATTGATTGACTTTTACTTTTAGAAATTGTTTCATGGTTTGCCCAAACTAAAATATATCTTTGCCTATGTCATAACCATGCAATACACAAGTTTATGCTTAAAATTTTGATTTAAAATAACTTGTGAGAAATTATGAATTCTTGAGCACAATGAAAATGTTGTTTGCATAATGTACATCTATATGATATATAAGATTATTTCTTTATTCTGCTCTTTCATGTAAATTACTTGAGAATAACAAAAAGAGAGAGAGATAAAGAAAAGAAAATGGATATTATTCAAGAGATGTAAAATCTAAGCAAAGGCAAATACTCCAATCTTAAGGAAAAGCAAAACAAGCATAATATATTCGGCACATTTGGAAGGGATAAAATCCGTAATTAATTACACTTAAACAGGAAAAGTTTGAAGTGAACTTTTTAAATTTTCTATATTACTCATCATAGGGATGGTGCCAATGGGGAGGCTAGTGGTAGTACCCGGCACTATTTGACCCAACTATTCGGTGTAGGGTATATTAGGGACGGCACAAGAGGGAGACTAGTGGTAGTACCTCGTGCCCCTTCCAACTCCACCGGATAGGGAGCAAATAGAGTATAGAGCATAAGAAAGTAAAAATGAAAGACAAAGTAAATGAAAATATATAAGAAGAATCAATTCAAATTTTTAGTCACTTGGAAACACACCTTAAGGATGAAATCAGTGCAAGATTATAATTAAATAGGGGGAGTTTATTTGAAAAGAATTGATTTTGATCCTTGACATGCTTACTCTTAATATTCTAATGCATGACTTAACACATAATATATTTTGCATATAGCATGATGCTTTAAATTATGGATTCTCAATATTTTGTAATGCTCCATGTGTTAAATGTATGCCCTAGAAGCTAATCTGGCGGACACATTATTAATTCTAGGACATAAATTTGTACTTGGCTTTATTGTTATTGAATAATAAATGGGCATCTTTTTCATTCATATTGTTTATGTGTCTATGAATCGTCCAAGGAATTAATAAGATGATGATACATATTCTCAAGAGTTGAGAATTTGAGCCATGTATCATTGGTGATTAATTTCTAAATGCTCCTGATCAATGGATCATCACGAGGACGGTGATCGATCCGATCAGTGCACAGATCTCTATTCTTCTGGATGGACGAGACTCGAATCCACAGTGTAGGGACACTGAAGTGATAGTGCAGGTGCTTGTTAGAGAACAAGGGTACTGAGCGTGACCAAGACAAGAAGTCACTTGGATGTCTATCCACTCGTCAGTGACTTGCTTGATGTTGCAGTAGTATGACTGGTCCTTTGACCTGCGGTGCTTCGGCTACTCACAGTGAGGTTATTGTAGTTTGACTACACGTATACATGGTCTCTAGCCATATGGGTCCTTGTAGTGTAGATTGGCTGCAGTAAGTTCACTGTAGGAGTAGGGTATACACTTACATGGAATCTATCGACCTTGATAGAAGAGGAGTGATCCTATGTGATTTATTAGACTGAGTTCTAAGACCTTGGCCAGGGCAGTAATATAAAGTGGAGAAAAGGTTTTTCACTATCGAACTCAAGTCGAATAAATCTAGACATATGACAGACGACGGAGTTTGACGAGTTATCCATGACCTCCGGTCTGTAGGGATCCACGATAGAAGGACTGTATCATACGATAACTGCACCTAGAGGTTCATCATTCTATTCTGCTGGGTGGCCACTACATACTGCTAGGTGTCACTGGTGGATGGTGAGACTCACAGGGATCATCTTGATGGTCGATAAACCCTGATGAGTTGAGTTGAAATTGTTTCAACCCATTGAAAGGAGTTTTCAATGATATTGTGATAAAGATCGCAATATATCTCACTACCAGTCAGAATGGAACCTATGGGGTCACACACATTAGAGGTATTGACCGATCCAATGGTTGAATGTAATTAGGAATCACAAATAATCAATTAGATTGATAAATGAAAACCCGCTAAGAGTTAGTGGCTAGAAGAAGGAACAATTGCAATCGAATTGCAATTTAATTTAATTAATTGGATTTAATTAATTGGACTTGATCATGAGTCCTACTTGGAGTGGGAATCATGGAGTCCTAATTGGATTAGGATTTCAAATTAAATTAGAATCCTATTTGGAATAGGATTTCTAAAGTCCAAATTATCTTAGGGCTGAAAATTGAACAAGTCCTGATTAGATTAGGATTTTCTTAAGTCCTAATTAATTTTAATTTTAATCTAATTAATTTTATGACTCCTAATTGGATTAGGATTGAAGAGTTCAATAGAGTCATGGCTCAATTAAATTCTAATTGGATTAGAAATTGGAGGAAATTGAAATGGGTTCACAAAAATCCTATTTTGACTAGGATTGGACTCAAACAATGGACCCAAATTAAAACCCCCTTTAATTTATTTAAATAGCAGATTTAAATGAACTTGAGGGAGGGGCCCACGCCCCTCCCCTTGGGGTGTGCGTGGGAGAAAGAGGAGGGGCGCACGCCCCTCGTTGTTAGCCAAAAAGAAGAGATAAAGATGAGTTCCTAAAAAATAGGAACTCATCCTTATCTCTTAACTAATTAAAAGGGAGCATGGAATTTCGAAAAAGATGGATGTTTTTCTCCTCATTCCAGCCGTGAGCACCCTCCTCCATCTTCCTCCTTTGAGCCACAATCAAGAGAAGAAAAAGAAAAGCTTGGGACGCCCTCTTCCTTCTTCATCTTGGTTCCAAAAGGAAGAAAAAGAGAAAGGCTGTGGGTCTTGTCTTCTTCTTCCTAAATCCATCCTTCTTCTTCTTCCTCTCAATCCAATCAAAGGTTGATTCAAAGGAGAGGACTTCAGCCATCCATAGCCATCTCTGCAAGGGAGCTAGCACCCCGGTGAGATCCAAAGGCTTCGATCGAGTCAGTACTTCGTGTGGATACCTGTAGAGGCCGGACGCGTGTGCGGCTTCCACTGAGCCTTGATCAAATACCACGTAAATCAGATTTGCGGAGACCATCTACCCGCACAAGGTGAAGATCTGATCTTCTTAATGATTTTAAAATGGTTTAAAATAATTTAATTCTAATCTATCTACAAACGAATGGTTTTAAAATACGTTCATGCGATGAACGGATCCCGCATAGTTTTTCCGCTGCAATCTGAAAATTATTTGAAATTTTCATGGCATATGTGGGATGCTAACAGTGGTATCAGAGCCATGGTTATGTAGATTAAGATTAGAATTAAATTTTTCAAGGCATTTTAGATCTGAAATTTAAGGAATTAGGCTTGCTGAAATTTATGTATGCAGAATTTTCAGCTTGCTGATTTTTCTGCATACTAATTTTTAGATGCTTAGATTAATGATTCTAAAGCTTTGATAATGTGATTACAAATATTTAGAGTCAAATCTAGCATGATCAGCAAGTCATGAGATGGAATAATCAATTAAATTACAGATCTAAAAATAATTTTTATGCATGTGATGCGTATGGTGATGATCATGGATGGACCCTTTGAATGTGCTGAAATGTTCTGCGATGTTCTGTGATGTTCTGTGATGCATGTAATTTTAATTTTCAGATGCCTGCGTGCATCTTAAATTTATGTATTAGAGACCTGCGTGTCTCAATGAAAAGAGTTGTAATTTTATTTTTATTTTTATTTAATTTTTAAAGCAATCTGGGATGTAATCTGTGATGTGTGTTGCACGTCGATAGTTGATCGATATGTACATCAACAAGCTCAACATGCACGGATCAAGATCAAGGGTTGATTGAAGATGGATCAAGGAGTTGATCACAATTGGACCTAGAGGATTAAGATCGAGTCAAGAGTTGAAGACGATCAAACCAATTGACGTGCATGTGCTTGTAAAATGACCCCATCTTGGATCCATGATCATCACCATTTAATTTTATTTTTGATAAATGCCTGGATGTTTAATGCTTATGATTATGCAGGTAGACTTATATTTGCATGAGATGTGAATACGCGATCGAGTGAGACCTAAATCGAAACCTCCCTAATCAGTCGAGGGTGAACCAACATGAGTTAGTCATATTAGATTAATTGATCTAATTGGTGTCTAGGCAAGCCTATAAGGTGGTTACTTAATTAGGACCTTACTCTCTGAGTAAGGGGAGCCTCCCACCTGCTTACCTGGCCAATTGTTCGATTACCTCTTATGAAGAACTCAAGTTGCAAACACTAAGACTTGATTATGCAATATTAAGTCCATAGGTCTTCCACCGTAGTAGAGCTGCTAAGGTCTTTCCGGCGTTAATTTGTCTCGGCTGGACACAGTGGGCAAGTTGCATCGGGGGACTGGACCTCTCTATTAGACATGAGATGTTGTGGGGTAAAGGTGGGGTTGGGCACCAATAACTATTAGGTGAGGACCCAATGACGACTTTATTTCCGCGGTTATACGGTGGGTCTGACTTAACTAAGTAATGGGACCAATAACTGTTAGGTGAGGTCTTCATCACTTAGAGACCAAGTAACACTGCAATATGCTTGAGAAGCATTGTACAAGAGTTGTACACTCATCCATTTATATGTCACCAATAACTGTTAGGTGAGGCGGCATGTAAATCGGTGAGACCGCAGTACCCACTAGAAATCCTAGTCGCGTAGGGTTTTCGTTTCTCCATCAGGGGAGTATGAGGGATTCGAGAAAATAGTGGGAGCATATTTGTTTTAAAAGTCCCTAGAACAAATTAAGTTCAAGTACATAGTCTAACTAGAATCTTTACTCTCTACAGATCACAATGTCAGCTTCAAACCCTTTGACCCGAATCCTTGAGACCAACAGACTGACCGGAACCAACTATAAAGACTGGCTTAGGAACCTGAAAATTGTTCTGAATTGTGAGAAAATAGGGTATGTGCTCGAGAATGATATCCCTAGGCTACCAGCACGTCCTACTGATGATCAGCGTGAGACGCATCAGAAGTGGACTGATGACGACATTAGGGTCAAGTGCTACATCATGGCATCCATGACTAACGAACTTCAATGCCAGCATGAGAACATAAAGACTGCTAGGGAAATACTGGCTCATCTGCAAGAGTTGTATGGTGAGCAGAGCCGCACTACATACTTTGAAGTGTCCAAGAGGCTCTTCAAGGCAAAGATGCGTGAGGGGCAGTCTGTCCACGATCACTGTTTGACTATGATCAAGGACCTCGAGGAACTTGAGAAGCTCGGTATGTCCATGCATAAGGAACTGCAGATAGATCTGATCCTGCAATCCCTTCCTAATTCATTTGGTCAGTTTATAGTAAACTACCATATGAATAAAATTGAATGCACAAAGACCGAATTGTTGAATATGTTGGTAACTGCTGAAGGGGCCTTGAAAAGTTCAAGGGGCTCTGTTCTGGCTGCTGAGCTGACTTCTGGTTCCAAGAGAAAGTCTACTTGGAAGAATGAGAAGCCTGTAAAGAAGCACAAGAAAGACAAAAGCCTAAGAAGGAAGTTCATAAGAAAAAGGCTGATGATAAAGGAAAATGTTTCCACTGCAACGTGAACGGCCACTGGAAAAGGAACTGCCCTTCATACCTCGAGAGCCTGAAGAACAAAAAGGACACACCTTCTGAAGGTATGTTAGACTTGCTCATAATTGAAACTAACCTTACGGTTTCTTCTACTTCTAGTTGGGTTATAGATTCTGGTTCTAGTGCTCATCTGTGCACTACTACACAGGGTCTAAAGGAAAGTAGGAGGCTGGCGGAAGGTGCAGTGACCCTTCGGGTTGGCAACGGGGCAAAAGTTGCTGCTGTAGCTGTGGGCACCTATCCTCTGCGATTACCGTCTGGATTTAGTTTATTGCTTAGAGACTGTTATTATGTCCCTGCTGCTAGCAGGAATTTGATTTCTGTTTCGTGTTTAGCACAGGATGGTCATGTTTTGACTTTTGACAAAGATTGTTGTTCTATTTATTTCAGAAATAAATTAGTTGCACGTGGTTTCATGATTGACAGTCTCTATCACTTGCATATTGATGTGTCTGTGAATGTGTCTGAGCTAGTAGTGGATGCCATAGGATCTAAAAGATCGAGAGATGAGATAAACCAGAAGTATTTGTGGCACCTCGGGCTTGGCCATATTGGAGAGGACAGAATGAACAAATTGGAGAAAGATGGGCTTCTCGGCCCATTGACTTCTGAGTCATATCCAGTTTGTGAGTCCTGTCTTCAAGGAAAAATGGCTAGGTTACCCTTTGTAGGACATGGAGAGAGGACCACTGAAATACTTATCCTGGTACACACTGATGTGTGTGGCCCATTCGATGTGTTAGCCAGGGGTCGTTATTCATACTTCATTACCTTTACCGATGACTATTCACGATATGGGTATGTGTATCTTCTAAGATACAAATCTGAGTCTTTTGAAAAGTTCAAAGAGTTCAGAAATGAAGTAGAAAAACAGACTGGAAAAACCCTTAAGGTTCTTCGATCAGATTGAGGAGGAAAATACCTTTGTGGGGAATTCCGGGATTATCTCAAGGAAAATGGCATAGTCTCACAATGGACGCCTCCGGGTACACCTCAACTCAACGGGGTGTCAAAAAGGAGGAATCGGACTCTATTGGATATGGTTCGATCCATGATGAGCTTCACTGATCTACTTATGTTTCTTTGGGAAGATGCCTTATTATCCGTAATTTATTTATTGAATAGAGTTTCCTCTAAATCCGTTCCTACCACACCGTATGAGATATGGCATAGTAAGAAGCCGAGTCTTGGTCATCTCAAGATTTGGGGATGTCCGGCCCACGTCAAGCGACTACAGGCGGACAAGTTAGAGCCTAGGACCATAAGTGCTCGTTTCATTGGATATCCTAAAGAGTCATTAGGATACAATTTTTACGTCTCAGAGGATCACAATGTGTTTGTGAGCCGACATGCCGTCTTCTTGGAAAAACAGTGTATCCTTGATAGAGGCAGTGGGAGAAAAATTGAGCTTGAAGAGAGAGTCTCTGAAAAGCAACGAGTCATGGATCCTATAGAACCTATTCATACAGAGCTAGTACACGTAGTACCTCCTCCACCTCATAGATCTAGTAGGGTCTTCCATCCTCCCGATAGATACTAAGGTATACTAGTAGAGGACACCGAGGAAATGTTCCTCATGGGAGATAGGGAACATGTACAGGATCCCAATACCTACGACGAGGCGATATCTAATATCGATTCCGAGAAATGGCTGGAAGCCATGAAGTCAGAGATAGACTTCATATATTCCAACCAAGTCTGGACCTAAGTAGATCCACCAGAAGGTATAGTACCTATTGGATGCAAATGGATCTACAAAAGGAAGATAGGTTCGGATGGAAAGGTAGAGACCTATAAGGCAAGGCTAGTGGCGAAAGGGTATAGTCAGCGCGAAGGCATTGACTATCAGGAGACTTTTTCACCTGTAGCCATGCTAAAATCCATTCGAACGTTGCTCGCCATTGCAGCGTTTCATGATTATGAAATATGACAGATGGATGTGAAAACTGCTTTCCTGAATGGATATCTTGATGAAGATATCTATATGGAGCAGCCTTTGGGTTTCACTTCCAGTGATGGAGATCACAAGGTCTGCAAGCTGCAAAGGTCCATCTATGGACTAAAGCAAGCATCTCGGAGTTGGAACACTCGTTTCAATGATGCGATCAAATCGTTTGATTTCATCAAGAACGAAGAGGAACCGTGTGTTTACAAGAAGGTTAGTGGGAGTGCTGTCGTGTTCCTCGTACTGTACGTGGATGACATCCTCTTGATTGGGAATGATGTTCCCATGCTAACCTCGGTCAAGGTCTGGTTGTCAAAAGAGTTCTCCATGAAAGACCTTGGGGAAGCATCCTACATTTTGGGGATTAAGGTCTATAGAGATAGATCTAAGAGGTTGCTTGGCCTATCACAGAAGATGTACATAGAGGAGGTACTGAAGAGGTTCAGTATGGAAAACTCCAAGAGGGGTCTATTACCCCTTAGACATGGGATTCATCTCTCCAAAAAGATGTGCCCCAACACATCTGAAGAGATTCAACGCATGAGCAGGATTCCTTATGCTTCTGCAATAGGAAGCCTCATGTATGCCATGCTGTGTACACGACCTGATATAGCCCTTGCTGTGAGTGTCACTAGCAGATATCAGTCGAATCCAGGTGAAGAGCACTGGACTGCTGTGAAGAACATTCTTAAGTACTTAAGAAGAACTAAAGATTTGTTCTTGGTCTTTGGAGGAGCATCAGAGTTAAAGGTAGAAGGATACACAGATTCAGACTTTATGACTGATATTGATGATGGAAAGTCTATATCTGGATATGTGTTCTTGTGCAATGGTGGTACGGTAAATTGGAAGAGTTCCAAACAACCGATCATTGCTGATTCTACCATGGAAGCTGAGTATATCGCCACCTCTGAAGCTGCAAAGGAAGCCTTCTGGTTCAACAAATTCATTGCAGAGCTAGATGTAATGCCATCGGATGCCATCACACTCTACTGCGATAATAATGGCGCCATAGCTCTTGCTAAGGAGCCAAGGCCTCATCAGAAGTCCAAGCACATAGAGCGGCGCTTTCACCTCATACGCGAATACCTCGAGAAGAAATATGTCAAGGTGCAGAGAGTAGACTCCGCGGACAACGTGGCAGACCCGCTCACTAAGCAGTTAAATCAGCAGAAGACAGGAGCCCACCTTGAGAAGATGGGACTTAGATATATGTCTGATTGGCTTTAGTGCAAGTGGGAGATTGTTAGATGTATGCCCTAGAAGCCAATCTGGCGGACACATTATTAATTCTAGGACATAAATTTGTACTTGACTTTATTGTTATTGAATAATAAATGGGCATCTTTTTCATTCATATTGTTTATGTGTCTATGAATCGTCCAAGGAATTAATAAGATGATGATACATATTCTCAAGAGTTGAGAATTTGAGCCATGTATCATTGGTGATTAATTTCTAAATGCTCCTGATCAATGGATCATCACGAGGACGGTGATTGATCCGATCAGTGCACAGATCACTATTCTTCTGGATGGACGAGACTCGAGTCCACAGTGTAGGGACACTGAAGTGATAGTGCAGGTGCTTGTTAGAGAACAAGGGTACTGAGCGTGACCAAGACAAGAAGTCACTTGGATGTCTATTCACTCGTCAGTGACTTGCTTGATGTTGCAGTAGTATGACTGGTCCTTTGACCTGCGGTGCTTCGGCTACTCACAGTGAGGTTATTGTAGTTTGACTACACGTATACATGGTCTCTAGCCATATGGGTCCTTGTAGTGTAGATTGGCTGCAGTAAGTTCACTGTAGGAGTAGGGTATACACTTACATGGAATCTATCGACCTTGATAGAAGAGGAGTGATCCTATGTGATTTATTAGACTGAGTTCTAAGACCTTGGCCAGGCAGTAATATAAAGTGGAGAAAAAGTTTTCCACTATCGAACTCAAGTCGAATAAATCTAGACATATGACAGACGACGGGGTTTGACGAGTTATCCATGACCTCCGGTCTGTAGGGATCCACAATAGAAGGACTGTATCATACGATAACTGCACCTAGAGGTTTATCATTCTATTCTGTTGGGTGGCCACTACATACAGCTAGGTGTCACTGGTGGATGGTGAGACTCACAGGGATCATCTTGATGGTCGATAAACCCTGATGAGTTGAGTTGAAATTGTTTCAACCCATTGAAAGGAGTTTTCAATGATATTGTGATAGAGATCGCAATATATCTCACTACCAGTCAGAATGGAACCTATGGGGTCACACACATTAGAGGTATTGACCGATCCAATGGTTGAATGTGATTAGGAATCACAAATAATCAATTAGATTGATAAATGAAAACCCGCTAAGAGTTAGTGGCTAGAAGAAGGAACAATTGCAATCGAATTGCAATTTAATTTAATTAATTGGATTTAATTAATTGGACTTGATCATGAGTCCTACTTGGAGTGGGAATCATGGAGTCCTAATTGGATTAGGATTTCAAATTAAATTAGAATCCTATTTGGAATAGCATTTCTAAAGTCCAAATTGTCTTAGGGCTGAAAATTGAACAAGTCCCGATTAGATTAGGATTTTCTTAAGTCCTAATTAATTTTAATTTTAATCTAATTAATTTTATGACTCCTAATTGGATTAGGATTGAAGAGTTCAATAGAGTCATGGCTCAATTAAATTCTAATTGGATTAGGAATTGGAGGAAATTGAAATGGGTTCACAAAAATCCTATTTTGACTAGGATTGGACTCAAACAATGGACCCAAATTAAAACCCCCTTTAATTTATTTAAATAGCAGATTTAAATGAACTTGAGGGAGGGGCCCACGCCCCTCCCCTTGGGGTGTGCGTGGGAGAAAGAGGAGGGGCGCATGCCCCTCCTTGTTAGCCAAAAAGAAGAGATAAAGATGAGTTCCTAAAAAATAGGAACTCATCCTTATCTCTTAACTAATTAAAAGGGAGCATGAAATTTCGAAAAAGATGGATGTTTTTCTCCTCATTCCAGCCGTGAACACCCTCCTCCATCTTCCTCCTTTGAGCCACAATCAAGAGAAGAAAAAGAAAAGCTTGGGACGCCCTCTTCCTTCTTCATCTTGGTTCCAAAAGGAAGAAAAAGAGAAAGGCTGCGGGTCTTGTCTTCTTCTTCCTAAATCCATCCTTCTTCTTCTTCCTCTCAATCCAATCAAAGGTTGATTCAAAGGAGAGGACTTCAGCCATCCATAGCCATCTCTGTAAGGGAGCTAGCACCCCGGTGAGATCCAAAGGCTTCGATCGAGTCAGTACTTCATGTGGATACCTGTAGAGGCCGGACGCGTGTGCGGCTTCCACTGAGCCTTGATCAAATACCACGTAAATCAGATTTGCGGAGACCATCTACGCACACAAGGTGAAGATCTGATCTTCTTAATGATTTTAAAATGGTTTAAAATAATTTAATTCTAATCTATCTACAAACGAATGGTTTTAAAATACGTTCATGCGATGAACGGATCCCGCATAGTTTTTCCGCTGCAATCTGAAAATTATTCGAAATTTTCATGGCATATGTGAGTTGCTAACACCATGCTTGGACAATTTGATTGAATGTTTGAAATACTACATAAAATTTTTGTTTGGTATTATTGAAAAGAAATTTCAGATTTGTCGTTCACAATCATCGTTAAAATCTGAAAGTTGAATAAATTTGTAAAAAGGAGAAGAGAAGGATATCTCTACTTAGGCAAAATGAATTGATTTTGTTTTATCCTTCAACTTGCTTAACTTTGGTATATAATGTTCTAATTCATACCAAAACTCAACATAAATACAAATATTCTGAATATGCTCTTATATGTTTGAAATATGTGTTTTCAATCGTAATGATTTAAGATGAGCTACAATCTGGAAGATACATATCTCAAATTATGACTTTGAAAGCCTCTATTGAAAATCTTTATGAAATTCAGAATCTGATTTTGTATAAAAGCTTAAACTCAATATGATTTCTAAATAAAATCTTAATTTAAGAAAAACAGAATTAATTTTGATGCCTTGGTTGATTGTCTCGATATGCATCCGAAACATATCTTTTCTTATCCTTAAAGTGTACTAATATTGATCTAAATGATGTGTCTTTCAAAGATCTTAATTGCAAACAAATATTTTTTAATATATAATTTTATTTTGATATTAAAAAGATTTATTGTGCTTCATGTATACATTGCTGAAAAACTATGATTAAGAAATTGAGTTCTATAAATATATATACTTCAATGATCATCTATATGTTTTTCTCTCCTACATTATTAAAGACTTCCATCAAAATATATATATATTATTAAAAGAGTGAATGATCTTAAGTCTAGAAATATTTCAGCTCACTCAAATGATTCTTAAAAGAAAGAAAATGTAAATGCTTTTAAAAGAATTTGAGCTTCAAATGAATCATTTTCTGATTAATATTTCTATACATTTTCTCAAAGATTTAGAGAAAGCATAACTTGTTCTTGAAAGATTAAAAAGAGTGATTGCTATAAATTTTGAATAATTCTAGATCATTCTATATTCTTGATATCATAAAGTTTCAGCTTTATTCACGTTTATCATTAAAATCTGAAGTTCAACCAAAGAAAAGAATGATTGAAGAAGAATGCATCTTTTGAGGGGGAGCTTTAGATATTCAGTATCTTACCCTAAAAGTTACTTTAATTTGATGCATACCTTGATTTTTTTTTATGGATTGATTTTGATGAACCTCCTTATATTGCAAGACTTGCTTTAATTATATAATAAGTTTATACCTTGAGGTGAGTTCTATAAAGGTTGTCTTATCTCAAACCTTGAGTCTTATGAAAATAAGCTGAAACTTATAGAAAATATATTTTCGAGATTGACAATTTTATTGAACATTATCTTCAAATTCTAAACTTTTAAGTGGAATGATCAATTGAGGGAGAGAAAGAAAATTTCAGAAGGAGAGACCTTATGGAACTTAATCGCATAAATCTATAACTAAAGGAGAGAGAAAGAATACTAAATGAAAAGTGATCCTAATACTCTCCAATATGTATCTTCTGAAATTTAAATCTGAAAATCTTTATAATACACCTTGAGGCTTGTTATTTGGTTAATATATCTTATGCATAAATCATGAACCAAATTGCAATTCAAACAGTTGATCTTAAGAGCCTCTAACTTAATGAAAAAGGGGGAGAATAATGTGTTGAATTTTCTTGAGTATCTCTCAGAAAATCTATTTTGGAATTCACTAATGAGTCCTAATTGGCTTGTTCTTTAGAACTTTAATTTTTGTGCCAATTCATTATTATATGTACCAAAATGTGCTTCTTCTTAAAGGAATAAATTCTTTAAAAGAGCTTTAAAAGAACCTTCAAAGCTTTGAATTTTATGTATATTCTAAGATATATCATAAATTGCATGAATTCATGTTTTAGTATTTATGCCACAATATTTTTACACCATAAAAGAACTTTGCAATCATACTTAATATATTACTCTTATACTCTGAAAATTAGTTAAAATACTTAATATATTGGGCAAAAGATCTTAAAATGAACAAGCTTTCATACTTATTATTGAAGAGAAGTTAAATTTCCATTCGTGCTTTCCTTGAATATCATTTGTGGTACTTCTTGAATTAACTTAAGAAAGATTTCACCTACACTTGATTTGAAAACTATCCTTGGAATCACATTCGATGTGTTCTTCTCTGAAATTATCCTAATTGGCTCTGATCTATGCTCATTAATTTTTTTTTCTAACATTATTGTCTTGAGTTATATGATTCATATTCGTGCAATAATTTGACATGCAAATCAGAGTGCACTAAGGAAAAAGAATATTTGAGTATCATTTGTTGCTTTGTGCTTAATGTTTCATTACTTTGCAACCTTTTTGATGTTGTCAAAAAGGGGGAGAAATATTTGAGTATGAGTATATGCTCATAATGCTTTATGTTTTGAATTGAATACAAATCAGCTTAAATTTAAATATGTTGATTGTGTTAAGTTGATTAAATCTAAAGCATTATCATGAAGTATATTTTAAAGATATATATTTTCTACTTCAAACAACTTAGTTATGCATTACTTCTAGAACACAATATATTTTATATTGCATATACTCCAAGTTTTGTCATCATCAAAAAGGGGGAGACTGATGACCCAAAGATTGATTTAAAGATTGATTTTGATGATCACAAAACCTTGAAGTATAAATACTAATGTTTGTGTTGCAAGGAGAAAGAATTTATTTTGCAAGAAACATAGCAAGATTGGAAGAATACAAGAAGGCCTCCAAAGCTCTCAAGAAAAGTTGGAAGAAAGCTACAATTTATGGCCCAAGCTTCAAGTTTAAAGAATTCAAGTTGGAGGAGCAAATTTAAAGAAAAATTCAAAAGAATAGTCCTCGAGTCGACTCCGGAAAGTTTAGAGTCGACTCTGGCACTCTAGAATTTCAAGAAACAGTGCTCGAGTCGACTCCGACTGAGAACAAACAAAAAGAAAGAGAGTTGATTTTCAGCGCTACAGTGATCTCGAGTCGACTCCAACTTCAGTGCTACAGTGCGGAGTCGACTCCCAGCTACAATGCCGGCAGACTACTATTCACGAGTCGACTCCTATTTCAGCCGAGTCGACTCCTGCTTCAGCCGAGTCGACTCTAGCACGCTGGGAGGCATAATGGCTAGTTTTTTCTTGACTCCAACGGCTCTATTTTTGTCTCTAACAGCTTGATTTTTGTTTCCACGCCATCTAAAGCTATAAAATCAAGAGAAGAGCTAGGGGAGAAGGTATGAAAGTGGGAAAGAATATTTAGGGAAGAGATTTCAAAGAGATTACAAGAGAAATCTCCCATAAGCACAAAAGGGCCATTCAAAGTAAAATAGAGAGAAGAAGAGCATCCAAGTGAATCCCAAAGCTTCCTCTCCATCCGTGTGCTGCCTCGGTGATCTTCTACTTCGTGCCAAATCAGAAGAGGGTCAAAAAAAGAAGAAGCCGAGCTCCTTCATCTTCAAAACTCGTTTGAGGGCTTCTCTTTACTCTACTTGTTTACATTGCTATATTTGCTTGTTTAAGAAGCTTGTATTTGTTTTAAATTCTTTGTCTAATGTCTTGTAACTTGATTCAATCAAGGGATTGAATCAAGGGGTTAAGGTTTGTTGGTGAGCCAAAGGAAAAACCAACGGTGTTAAGGTTTGTTGGTGAGCCAAAGAAAAAACCAACGGTGTTAAGGTTTGTTGGTGAGCCAAAGGGAAAACCAACGTTGTAAGGTTGTGGTTGGTGAGCCTTTGGGAAAACCAACTGGGTTGATTGTGAACCCGAAAAACAATCGTTGTAAGGTTGTGGTTGGTGAGCCTTTGGGAAAACCAACTGGGTTGGATTGTGAGCCCGTGAAAACAATCGGTTGGTTCTAGTCGGTGAGCCTGTGAAAACCGACCGAGTTCGTTGTGATCTCGCAAAACAACAAGTTAGGTTGTGAGCTTGTAAAATAACTGACTGTAATCTGAGGGGTTATAGTGAAATTTCCAAGAAGTCTTGGGGAGTGGATGTAGGTGCTGGGGTGCACCGAACCACTATATATCTTTGTGTTTGTGATGCCTTATTTCTTGCGTTTCATGCCTTACATACATACTTGACGGTGTAATATCTCTAGCTTTATTTTCTAATTGATTATAAGAGATTGTTTAGAACTTGCTTAGCTTTCACTCTATTCTTACAATTCACATAGATTAAATTGATCATACAACTATAAGTTAATTTAGGATCAATTGCATCCTAAAGCTATAGTATAATTGCTCTAGCTTAGTTTGTCACTGCATTACTTATAATTACCTAGAGCTTAAGTAAGTAACATCTTATCATTCCGCTACATTCAATTTAAAGTAAAAAATTAGGAAACATAATTCTTAGAAAACCCAATTCACCCCCCCCTCTTGGGTTGTCATCTTGGGCAACATCATGTTTATTTTAATAATATATATATATATATATATATATATATATTTAACACAGTGACTACAACAGTCCAACTCCATTAGGCTCTAGTAAAGTCCATGTAACGAGCTTTGGGTTAATGACTCTTGATCCAGTTGGCTCAAGGCATTACGTGAAACACCCCTCGGACTTAATTACTCGAACCAGACTATGCCACGAGGTTAGACTAGTCACTTATTTCAGTCATTTTCAACTTTTTACGCGAACACTCGCTGCTTTATAGGCAAGAGGCCCGGTTACTCAGCGAAGACAAACTATATTTTCTCTTTTTTTTTTTATGTGACTGTATTGTGACTATAGGTCAACCAAGGTCAGAACATAAGGTACCCAGGTGATCTAGCCGGGAATTTCAAACTCAATCTTTATGTGAAAACCAAATCATGAACTTTAGGACAAGGACACTCGTACTTCTCTTGCGAATAAGGTCAACAAACAAATAGGTAACGCAAGTGAACTCCTGAGGCTTTCCTATTGTCATTGAATACTTGTGTGGGGATCTAATAATAGGTCTCTAATAAGTCATAATGTGCTCCTTGCCTTAATAGCTGCACATGTTTATTTGCTTAGAAAAATTAAAGTGGTAATTAAATGCAACAAAATATAGGTTTGTTATTATTACTATTATTATTATTATTATTATTTATTATCATTATTTTTTTATTATTTTTTTATTATTATTTATTATTATTTATTATTATTATTTTTTTGAAAGATATGACTATTGGTATATAGAAAAAAAAATACAGTAATCTCTCCCCCCAACTTAAATTCAACATTGTCCCCTGAGGATGATAGTGGTATTTTGATGATTAATACAATAATCAAGAGTATGTAACAAGTTAATTCGATACATCATTTATAAGTCTGTCACTCTCAATACATTAGTATAATGAGATAAAGATGCATTTCATTGATTATATGGATGAATCTAACCTTAAGTTGCAGCAAAGTGTGGATTGAGTCGACCCCAAGGTTGATTGAGTCAACCCCGGCACATCAAGAAACCATCTGGCACACTTCTGCAAAAATGGCACGGATGAACAATAGTTGGGTCGACCCAAGTAAAGGATGAGTCGACCCAATCCTCAAGCCTCAAGAAAACAGTTTTCTGGAAATTCTGAGAGGGTCGACCCAAATGAAACTTGAGTCGACCCAAACTTGAGTCGACCCAAATGAAACTTGAGTCGACCCAAACTTGAGTCGACCCCAAGTTATCATGAGTCGACCCAAAGGCAATGACATTCAAAAATAGGTTCTCTGGAAACCCTGAGAGGGTCGACCCAAGTGGAAGTTGAGTCGACCCAAAAAGATGTTGAGTCGACCCAAGTGAAGGAAGGCTGAAATGCAAGGTTCTGTGGTTCTGAGAGGGTCGACCCTAGTAAATGTTGAGTCGACCTAAGTGAAAGTTGGGTCGACCCCAGTAAAAGTTGAGTCGACCCAAGCACGGGCAGAAGCATAACGGCTAGTTCTGCAGAAGTACTTTTTGACCTCCCAACTGTGAGTAACGGCTAGTTTTTGAATTCTAACCATTGGGGCTTGTCCAATGGATGAAGAAAACTATTTAAAGTGACACTATTCATCAGAGAAAAGATCCTTTTGTAAAAATATCAAAGCTTACACAAGAAAGACAAGTGCCCTAATCTTCTTCATCCAAGTGCTTCATTCAAGAGTCAAAAAGAAAGTGGTTGAGCAGACTCCAAGAGATATCAAAAGCTCCATCCACCCTTGAAGAGTGAAGCATTCTTGACAAAGAAGAGAGAAGTCTCATCAAGCGATAACTATTCTCTAAACTCTTCTTTGTAGCTTATAAATGTTATATTTGCTCATCTAGGAGCTTCAACTTTCTTCTTTCTTTTATTAATCACCTTGTAAAGGTTTGTTGGTGAGCCCGTGAAACCAACGGTGTAGGTTTATTGGTGAACCCGTAAAACCAATTGTGAAGGTTCGTTGGTGAGCCCGTAAAACGAACATAGGTTCTTGGTGATCCCGAAAAACCAAAGTATAAAGGTTTTTGGATTGTGAGCTTAAAAAACAATCGAACTGTAATCCGCGGGATTATAGTGAATTCTCAAGGGGTCGCTTGGGGATGGACGTAGGTGCTTAGGAGAGCACCGAACCACTATACTTCTTGTGTGTTTGTATTGTGCATTGTTCTATTTCACTAACTCATCAATTGACATAAGTAAGATAGTAAAAATTAAGAGAAACCAATTCACCCCCCCTCTTGGCTTGTCACCTTGGGCAACAAGTGGTATCAGAGCAAGGTGCTCATATAGTATTTGTTGATCTCACAATCAAGAGTCAAAGATCATGACAACCCAAGTGGGATGTTCTATGAGTGAGGGGCAATCCACAAATAGACCTCCTCTATTTAATGGCACAAATTACACATACTGGAAAGCTAGGATGAGGATATTCATTCAAGCTCTAGACTATGAATTGTGGTATATTATAACTAGAGGACCTCACACACCCACAATTAGTATAGAGGGCACTATCATACCCAAACCAAAAATGGATTGGAATGAAAGTGATGGAAGACTAGCATAACTAAATGCTAAAGCGATTAATGTACTTTACTGTTCACTAGATGTAAGTGAATTCAATAGAATATCTACATGCATCTCTGCAAAAGAAATTTGGGATAAACTTGAGGTCACACATGAAGGAACTAATCAAGTTAAGGAGTCAAAAATAAATATATTAGTACATAAGTATGAATTGTTCAAAATGGAATCCACTGAGTCCATAACTGAAATGTTTACTCGTTTCACTGAAATCATAAATGGGTTAAAGAGTTTAGGAAATTCTTATACTAACTCTGAATTGGTGCGAAAAATTCTCAGGTCTCTACCAAGAGTTTGGAAGGCCAAGGTAACAGCAATTCAGGAAGCAAAGGACCTCAATACACTGCAATTGGAGGAACTTCTAGGATTACTCATGACCCATGAGTTGACCATGAGGCAAAATTCAGAAGATGAGATCAAGAGAAGAAAGACTATTGCCTTAAAGTCTACCACTCCAAAATAAGAAACTGAATCGGAAGAATCTGATGATGATGAATTTGATGAAGAAGGAATGACTATGCTTGGAAGAAAATTCAGAAAATTTATGAGAGGTAAGAAGAGATTTCATAAAAAGAAACCCTTCTTCAAAGGTAGCTCAAGCAAAGAAAAGGGTAAGGACAAAGAAAAGAAAAAGGAAACACCAATTTGTTATGAGTGTAACAAGCCCGGGCATTATAAGATAGATTGCCTGGAATTAAAGTGGATGGCAAGAAAACTTAAGAAGAACTTCATGGCGGAATGGAGTGAAAGTGAGGAGTCAAGTTCGGAAGAGGAAGATCATCAAGAGACGGCCCAAATCTGCCATATGGCCAATGACGATGAGGTAGATTTTGAACTTGAATGTGATTTTACTGTTGATGAATTACATGATGCATTTTTAGAACTCATGGAAGAACACAAAAAACTGATCAATAAAAATAAAGTTCTAAAAGAAGCAAATCAATCTCTTATCAAAGATAAGCTGAAACTATCTAATAACTATGAAACATTAAGTAGGAGACTCACAAATGAAACCAAGAATCTAATTGCTGAAAATGTCAAGTTGAAAGAAGATGCTGAAAAATATAAATCCTTAGTAGACAAGTTTACACTTAGCTCAACCAAATTAAATATGATTCTTGATAGTCAAAAAGCTGTATATGATAAGTCTGGATTAGGATATAAAATAAATAGAAAACAAAAATACTTAAAGAACATATTTGTAAAAGCTAAAAATGAAAATATAACTTGTCATTGTTGCAATAAATTGGGACATAAAGCATATGAATGTAACTATAGAAAGTCTAGCTACAACAAATTGAGTAATAATTATAAGCTTAAATCCAAGAAAGTTTGGATTCCAAAAGGAACATCAAGTACTAATCCTAAAGGACCCAACATAGTTTGGGTACCTAAAGCTCATTCTTGATCTTGATTGCAGGGGTGTCTTGCAGCTAATAAGGTGGATAAACGATGGTATCTAGATAGCGGCTGTTCAAAACACATGACCGGTGACGTAGACCAATTTGTCACCTTGGAGTCTAAGAAGGGTGGAGTAGTAACCTATGGAGACAATGGAAAAGGGTATATCATTGGAAAGGGTAAAATTTTCATTACTCCATCTATCTTCATAGAAAATGTCTTATTAGTTAATGGTTTGAAACATAACCTACTTAGCATAAGTCAATTTTGTGATAAAGGGTTTAAAGTCACATTTGAAGCATTAGTATGCATAATCACAAATCCTAAAGATAATAGCATTGTACTTATAGGACAAAGGCTAAGAAATATTTACATGGTAGATCTTCATGAATTAGGCAAGAAAAATGGATTATGTTTAATTACTAATGAAGAAAAGAAAAATGAAACAAGTTGGCTTTGGCATCGTAGACTAGGACATGCTAGTATGGAATTAATATCAAAACTAGTCAAGAAGGAATTAATAAAAGATGTGCCAAAATTGATCTTTGAAAAGGACAAAATTTGTGGACCATGCTCATTAGGAAAACAAACAAAATCATCCTTCAAATCAAAGAATATAGTATCAACAACTAGGCCTTTTGAACTCATACATATGGATCTATTTGGACCCACTAGAACTGCGAGTCTAGGAGGGAAGAAGTATGGACTAGTTATAGTAGATGATTTTTCAAGATATACATGGGTTTCATTTTTGGCACATAAGAATGAAGCATTTTCAGCATTCTTGAAATATTATAATTATATCATAAATGAAAAGAAGCTCACCTTAATAGCAATTCGAAGTGATCATGGAACTGAATTTGAAAATCAACACTTTGAAGAATTTTGTAATGAAAATGGTATCTCACATCAATTTTCAGCACCTAGAACGCCTCAACAAAATGGGGTTGTTGAAAGGAAAAATAGGACCTTGGCAGAAATGGCACGCACGATGTTGTGCGAGTCAAATCTTCCAAAGTACTTTTGGGCTAAAGCTATAAGCACTGCTTGCCATATTCTAAATCGGGTTTTAATACGACCTATAACCAAGAAAACTCCTTATGAACTTTGGAAGAATAAGAAACCAACCGCTAAATATCTTAGAGTATTTGGATGTAGATGTTTCATTTTAAACAATGGCAAGGAGGATCTAAGTAAATTTGATGCCAAGTCAGATGAAGGTATCTTCTTAGGATACTCCACATCTAGCAGGGCATACAGAGTGTTTAATAAAAGAACTCTTGCAGTCGAAGAGTCAATTAATATCATATTTGGTGAGTCTGATAGTGAGTCTGCTAGGAAAGAAAATATCCTTGATGATGATGCAGGAATTATTAAATTTGAAAAATTAAATCTTGATGACGTGCCAAATCAAGATAAGAAAAATGATCGCGTGCCACCACAATCTCAAGACTTGCCAAAGGAATGGAGGTATGCATATGGACACCCTAAAGACTTAATCATTGGTGATCCATCTCAAGGGGTAAGAACTCGATCCTCTCTTAGAAATTTAAATGATTATCTTGCTTTTGTTTCACAGTTAGAACCTAAGACTTATGAAGAAGCTGAAAAAGATACCAATTGGATAAATGCTATGCAAGAAGAATTAAATCAATTCAAAAGAAGTAATGTATGGACATTAACTGAGAGACCAAAGCATAACTCTGTAATTGGAACAAAATGGATCTTTAGAAATAAATTAGATGAAAATGGGGTAGTTATAAGAAATAAAGCTAGACTTGTAGCTAAGGGATACAATCAAGAAGAAGGGATAGATTTTGATGAAACATTTGCTCCCGTAGCTAGATTAGATGCTATTAGATTACTTCTAGCTTTTGCATGTTTCATGGATTTCAAATTGTATCAAATGGATGTAAAAAGTACCTTCTTAAACGATTTTATAGAGAAAGAAGTATATGTAGAGCAACCTCCTGGTTTTGAGAATCATGAATTGCCAAATCATGTGTTTAGACTACATAAGGCATTATATGGATTGAAGCAAGCACCTAGGGCTTGGTATGATCAATTAAGCAAATTTCTACTAAATAATGACTTCAGTAGAGGAAATGTAGATAAAACACTTTTTCTCAAAAGAAAAGACGAAAATCTGCTAGTGGTACAAATATATGTAGATGACATAATCTATGGTGCCACAAATGATAATCTTTGCAAAGAGTTTGCTAATTTAATGCACGGAGAATTCGAGATGAGTTTGATGGGAGAACTAAGTTTCTTTCTCGGATTACAAATCAAGCAAACCAAAGAAGGTATTTTCATTCATCAAACTAAGTATACATGGAAAATATTAAAGAAGTTTGGGAATGAAAATCACAAGGGAGTAGGCACTCCAATGAATCCTACTAGTAAGCTAGACAAAGATGAGAAAGGAAAAAGTATTGATATTAAGCTTTATAGAGGATTAATTGGATCCTTACTCTACCTTACTGCTAGTAGACCAGACATCGTGTTTAGTGTGGGAATATGTGCTAGATACCAATCAGATCCTAAGGAGTCATATTTAAGTACTGTTAAAAGAATCCTTAGATATTTAAGAGGAACTACAAACATAGGATTATGGTACTCAAGAGACTCTTGTCTAGATTTGCTTGTCTACTCAGATGCAGATTTTGCTGGATGCAAATTAGATAGGAAGAGCACTAGTGGAACATGTCAATTTTTAGGAAATAACTTAGTATCATGGTTTAGCAAAAAGCAGAATTCAGTAGCACTGTCGACGGCTGAAGCTGAATATATAGCTGCCGGCAGTTGTTGTGCTCAAGTACTATGGCTTAAGCAACAACTAGAGGACTATGGAGTTAAACTAGATAATATTCCTATAAAGTGTGATAATACTAGTGCCATCAACCTTACTAAAAATCTGGTTCAGCACTCTAAAGCCAAACACATTGAAATAAGATATCATTTTATTAGAGATCATGTGCAAAATGTAAACATATGAATTGAGCATGTATGTACTGAGAAACAATTAGCTGACATATTCACAAAACCTTTGAGTGAAGATAGATTTTGCACGCTTAGAGGAAATTAGGCATATGTGATCCTTTTTATTGAGGAGATATAAAAGGGAGCAAGCAGTCTCACGATACACTCCTCCCATTTCTAAAAACCCATGAAACATTACTCAAACTAGTCATCTATAGATTTCTTACTCATGTATCATTGTCCCAGTAAAAATTTGTAAGGATTGAAAGAAAGAAAAATTTTTAAAAGGGAAAAGGAAGAGAGAGAAAAATTTCTGAACTAGGGTCGACCCAACCCAGAATAGGGTCGACCCAACGTTGAGTCGACCCAAGAAAAATCTAGTGTCGACCCAACGACAGGACCCCACTGTTAAAAGGGGGACCCGTGAGCAATATAGGGCACTGTTTTCACTTTGTCCTCTTCCGAAAACCCTATTTCCTACTCTCAAATCTCTTCCAATCATCTCCAAACAGTAGATTAGATCAAGATATTGAAGAAATGGGACCCAAGAGAGCCGTAGCCAAGCGATCCGGGAGGGTTTCACGGATCACCCGTGCGGATAGAGCTGCTACAGAGCCTTCTACAGTGTCTCCACAAGGTGAGACACGTGTAGAGCCTCCTCCTCCTCCCTCCCCTTCAGTCCAACTTGCGAAATTTGCGAAGAGACCGGTTACCACGGGGAGAAGGATCCACTCCGAGTTTTTGGATCAAGAAGGGTTCCGTTTGGGGGAATGGATCCGAAGGCAAGGATGGGAGTATCTTTGCTCCCTAGATGTGGTGATCTACCCGGGATTGGTCCGTGAGTTCTATGCCTTCCTGAAAATTGGAATGGGAGGGCTTATATCTGAAGTTCGAGGAGTAAGGGTTAGGGTTTCCGAAGAGAGTTTGAGTGAGTTGCTTCATCTCCCCTGCGAAGGAGCAACTCCAGAAAAGCCCCAAAATAAGTTGAAAGCCTTGCAGTTGATTCTTGAGAATGAAGACTTTGATTATACAGAAAATGTAATAGCAAGCTCTCTTTCAGCTGAAATGAGGTTGCTGCACAACTTCATAGGTCGGATTTTATTTTCGAAAAGCGGGAGATTTGATCTCATTTCTGAGCGAGATCTGGTTGTCATGGAGCACATTATTCAGGGCATTCCCCTGAATCTCCCAGCTATGATACTCAGGCAGATGAGAAAGGTCATATGCAATTCCAGAGTCTCTCTGCCTTATGGTATGATACTCACCCTGATCTTCCGACAGCATGATATATCAGTAGAGGGAGAGATCTCCAGGCATCTACTATTCACTGACACATACACTGCACGATCCCTTATTGTTGCCCAAGGTGACAATCCAAGAGGGGGGGGTGAATTGGGTTTTTCTAAATTTTAGTGCTTTTAAAAACTTTCGTAATTAAGTGCGGTGAATGCTTTCATAAATTACTTGAATGAATTAAACTAGAGTAAAGATGAAAGATAATGCAAGAATAAGCATAAGAACAAGCACAACACAAACACAGCGATATATAGTGGTTCGGTGCACCCCAAGGCACCTACGTCCACTCCCCAAGCGTCCCCTTGGGAATTTTACTATAACCCCTCGAATTACAGTAGGATTGTTTTCCGGGCTCACAATCCAAAACCTTTACAATTTGGTTTTCCGAGATCACCAAGAACCTATGTTGGTTTTACGGGCTCACCAACAAACCTTCACAATTGGTTTTACGGGCTTACCAAGAACCTATGTTGGTTTTACGGGGTTTCCAACAACCTACGTTGGTTTTACGGGCTTACCAACAACCTACGTTGGTTTTACGGGGTTACCAACAACCTACGTTGGTTTTACGGGCTTACCAACAACCTACGTTGGTTTTACGGGCTTACCAACAACCTACAATGTTGGTTTTACGGGCTTACCAACAAACCTTACAACAAGTAGTTTGACAAACAAAAAGAAAGATTCAAACTCCTAAATGAGCATATAAAACAATATAAACTACAAAGAAGAGTTAGAAAATATTTATCGCTTTGAAGTGGCTTCTCTCTTCTTTGTCAAGGATGCTTCACTTCTTCAAGGGAGGATGGAGCTCTTGATGCCTCTTTGAAACTGCTCAACCCCTTTCTTTTGATTCTTGAATGAAGCACTTGGATGAGGCTTGCCTTGCTAGGGTTCTCTCTTGAATGCACTTGATGCATTTTCCCCCAAGGCTTACTTCTTCTGATGAATACTCCCTCTTAAATACTTCTCCAACCTCCAAATAGTCCTTTCTGACCGTTGGATTAAAGAAACTAGCCGTTTATAGCCGTTGGGAGTCCAAAAAGCATTTCTGCACAACTAGCCGTTATGTTCAGCCCGTGTTTGGGTCGGCTCAACCTGTCCTTGGGTCGACCCAACTTTGCCTTGGGTCGACTCAACCTTTTCTTGGGTCGACCCTCTCAGAAAACACAGAAACTTGAAATTCAGCCTTCCTTTCCTTGGGTCGACCCAACCTTTCTTTGGGTCGACTCAACCTTGGGTCAGCTCAAACTTTTCTTGGGTCGACTCAACCTTGGGTCAGCTCAAACTTTTCTTGGGTCGACTCAACCTTGGGTCAGCTCAAACTTTTCTTGGGTCGACCCAACTTTCAGAAAATTCAGAATCTTGAATTTCAGCCTTTCTTCACTTGGGTCGACTCAACCTTTCTTTGGGTCGACTCAAGGTTTACTTGGGTCGACTCAACTTCTTTTGGGTCGACCCTCTCAGTAAATCCAGAGAACCATTTTTCTGTCTTGTTTTGGGGTTCTTCATGTTTGGGTCGACTCATGCTTTTCTTGGGTCGACCCAACTCACTGTTCATCTGTGCCAATTTTGCAGAAGTGTGCCAAATGACTTCTTGATGTGCCGGGGTCGACCCAATCAACCTTTGGGTCGACTCAATCCACACTTTGCTGCATTCTCAAGGTTAGATTCATTCAAATGAACAAAGACATGTCTCTATATCAATTCATACAAATATACTGAGAGTAATGAACTTATAAATGAAGTATCAATTTAACTTATAACATACTCTAGATAATTGCTTGTTAATCATCAAAATAACACTATCATCCTCAATCTCCCCCTTTTTGATGATTACAAAATAAAGAGTATAAGCCTATTGATACTTGTCTTAAAATCAGTTTATGGAAGGGATTAAATTGCTGAATTTCAGCTTTTCATATATATAAGTGAAATCTCCCCCTATATCATTTAAATGTTGCCAATTTGACTCTTTGAATTGCTCCCCCTTTCATTTATAATTCATTAGCAAAGAAACTTCAAAAATTTGAGATAAACTATGAGTTTTAGGCTATGTATCGGGGTGCGAGAGGTGCGTGCCAAATTCTGAATTTTTATGTGCCAAATTCTGAATTGTGATAGAAATTTTTGATTTGATGATTTTCATTGTTGCAAATTGCTCCCCCTTAGATGTATAAGCTTTCTTATATGGTTTTCAATTTGTTTTATAAGTTATTTCTCTTCCTTTCTTTACTTCTCCTCTTATTACTCTATCTTTACTTCTCCCCCTATTACTCTTTCTTTACTTCTCCCCTTATTTCTCTTTCTTTACTTCTCCTTTCTTTACTTTTCCTCTAATTATTCTTTCTTTACTTCTCCCCTTTTTGTTACTTTATTTACTCTAATTTATTTACTCTAAAGATATCTTTACTTCTCCCCTAATACTCTTTCCTTACTTCTCCCCCTTTTTGTTATCATCAAAAAGATACATGGAAAAAGATGCAATAAATAACAAACTTCAAACTTCATTGATCAAAATAGGAACATTTTAGTACATTCATGCCAAAAACAAAAACACAATGTTCCTTAATCAAAGTTTAAGATACATGATCGCTTGGCTGCGGCTCTCTTGGGTCCCATTTCTCCAAGATCTTGAAGTAATCTACTGTTTGGAGATGATTGGAGAAGATTTGAGAGTGGGGAATAGGATTTTCGGAAGAGGACAAAGGGTAAACAGTGCCCTAGATAGCTCACGGGTCCCCCTTTTAACAGTGGGATCCCGACGTTGGGTCGACTCAAGAAACTTCTTGGGTCGACTCAACGTTGGGTCGACCCTATTCTGGGTTGGGTTGACCCAAGTGCAGAATTTTTCTTTTCTCTTCCTTTTTGTTTCTAAAAATTTTCCTTGCTTCCAATCCTTATAAATTCTTTCTGGAACAATGATACATGAGTAAGGAATCTATAGATAACAAGTTTGACTCATGTTTCATGGATTTTTAGAAATTGGAGGAATGTATCATGAAACTACTTGCTCCCTTTTATATTTCTTCAATAAAAAGGATCACATATACCTAATTCTCTCCTTAGCGTGGAGAATCTATCTTCACTCAAGGGTTTTATAAATATGTCGGCTAATTGTTTTTCAGTGCATATATGTTCAATACATATGTTTCCATTTTGCACATGATCCCTAATAAAATGATATCTTATTTCTATGTGTTTGGCTTTAGAAATGAGACATTTAGGATGTGAGCCAAAAGAGATCTCTAACTGTAGATTCCAAAGATATTTTTCAAATCAAGTGTAGATGGAATCTTTTTCAAGTTATTTCAAGAAGTTTCAAGAATAATATTCAAAGAAAGGCACGGATGAAAATCCAACTTTTTTTTAATATATTAAGTATATAGCAAAATGAGAGCAATCAAATTAATTTTCAGAGTATAGTATAAGAGCAGATAAAGATCAAAACTTATATGCTCGAAAAATATAAAATTATGTTGAATCGTTAATTCTTAATGACTTCAAGGTTCTTTCATGATATAAAAGTATTGGGGCATAGATACCAAAATATGAATTTATGCAGTGTAGGATACATAAAATTCAGGGCTTTGAATGTTCTTTTAAAGCTCTCTTAAAGACTTTCTTTTACTTCTTTAAAGATCATAGCATCAAAATCAATTAAAATGAATTGGCTCAGGATTGAAACACTAAAGTGCAAGCCAATAAGAGATCATTAGTGGATTCCAAAGTAAATTTTCAATGCTAAGACAACTGGAATCCTTTTCACTTAGTTTTCAAAACAAGTGGTTTACAAATTAAGTACAGATAAAAATCCAACTTTCAAAAGATATTCAATGAAGCACAAAGTTTAATACCACTTTACATTTAGTATTCTTTCTCTTATCTTTAGTTGTGAATTTACATGATTAAGTTCTATATGATCTCTCCCTCTGAAATTTTCTTTCTCCCTCTTAATTAATTAATCCATAAAATTCAAGGTATGCATCAAATTAAAGTAACTTTAGGATAAGATACTGAATATCTAAAGCTCCCCCTTAAAAGATGCATTCTTCTTTAATTATTCTTATCTTTTGTTGAATTTCAGATTTTAATGATAAACGTGAATAAAACTGAAACTTTATGATATCAAGAATGTAGAGTGATCTAGAATTATTCAAAATTTATAGCAATCACTCTTTTTAATCTTTTAAGAACAAGTTATGCTTCCTCTTAATCTTTGAGAAAATGTACTGAAATATTAATCAGAAAATGATTCATTTGAAGCTCAAATTCTTTCAAAAGTATTTACATTTTCTTTCTTTTAAGAATCATTTGAGTGAGCTGAAATATTTCTAGACTTAAGATCATTCACTCTTTTCTTAAAAATAGTTTTTTTTTTTGATGGAAGCATTTAATTATGCAGGAGTGTATATTCAAAGTATTAATTTCTTAGTCATAGTTTTTCAGCAATGAATATATGAAGCACAATAAATCTTTTCAATATTAAAATAAAATCATATATTAAAAATATTTGTTTGCAATCAAGATCATCGAAAGACACATCATTCAGACCAATATTGGTACACTTTGAAGATAAGAAATGATATGTTTCAGATGCGTA
The DNA here is from genome assembly GCF_009389715.1 of Phoenix dactylifera. NCBI lineage: Eukaryota > Viridiplantae > Streptophyta > Magnoliopsida > Arecales > Arecaceae > Phoenix > Phoenix dactylifera. The sequence goes on along the minus strand of NW_024068480.1, from coordinate 24,529 downwards.
TCGGGGCAAGCAATCAAGGCATCAGAATTATTCTATTTTTCTTAAGCTGTAGTTTTATCTAGAAATTCATATTGAGTTTAAGCTTTTATACAAAATCAGATTCTGAATTTCATAAAGATTCTCAAGGAGGCTTTCAAAGTTGTAATTTGAGATATGTATCTTCACATTGTAGCTCATCTTAAATCATTAAGATTGAAAACACATATTTCAAAAACATTAGAGCACATCCAGAATCTTTGTAATTCATATTGAATTTTGGTACAAATTGGAGGACATTATGTACTAATGTTAGGCAAGTTGAAAGATAAATTATAATCAATTCATTCTGCCTAAATTGCAAATTCAGATTATCCTTTTCTTCTTCTTTTTATAAATATATTCAACTTTCAGATTTCAAAGGTGATCATGAACGACAAATCTAAAATTTCTTTCAAAAATATTTTTAGAAAAATTCTTTATGTAATTTTTCAAACATTCAAGCATTGGAACCGATTTAATAAGAAATTTTATTTTTGATCAAGAGAGTACAAGAGAAATCCAACATATCATTGATGAGTATAGAATACAAGTAAAACAATTTTCATTAGGCTTTGAGGCACAAGTTATTTCGAAGTCAAAGGTGAAGCAAAAACTTGTATACAAAGTTAAAGCCTATTCCAAATTATGAGTGTTATAAAGAAAAATAAATTTGCTATTGGTAGAAACATGTTTCAATCAAATTATTCAAGCATGAAGCATTTCAAACTGAATATTGAAAATATATAATTCAAAGTATGCAAAACATAACAAGCATGTCATGGATCAAAATCAATTCTTTTCAAATAAATTTTTTATTTATTTAAATACAATTTAGCACTGATTTTATCCTTAAGGTGTGTTTTCAAGTGATTGAAACTTCATTTGATTTTTCACAACCTTCTTATATATTTTCATTTATTTATCATTCATTCCCCAAATTTTTAATTTCTTTCTTTAACCATTCAATGAACATTTTGATTATCTTCATTTATTTTTCGGTTTTACTTTTCTATGCTCTATATTCTATTTGCTCCCTATCCGGTGGAGTTGGAAGGGGCACGAGGTACTACCACCAGCCTCCCTCTTGTGCCGTCCCTAATATGCCCTACACCGAATAGTTGGGTCAAATAGTGCCGGGTACTACCACTAGCCTCCCCATTGGCACCATCCCTATAATGAGCAATGTAGAAATGTTAAACTGTTCTCTTTAGCAACGAGATATTCACTCCAAACTCTCCCTAGTTAAATATAATTAATTACGGATTTTATCCCTTCCAAAAGAATGTTCACACAAGTCTCACAAATATGCTGAATATATTATGCTTGCGCTGCTTTTACTTAAGATTGGAGTATTTACTTAGCTTTTACTTCTTCTGAGCAATGTTCATTTTCTTTTTCTTTATCTCTCTCTCTTTTTATTATTTTCAAGTAGTTACATGAAAGAGCAGAATAAAGAATTAATCTAATATGCTGCATATAAATATATATCATGCAAACAGCATTTTCATTATGCCCAATGATTCATAGCTTATCACAAGTTATTTTGAATTAGAAACTTGAGGCATAAACTTGTGTATTTCATGGTTATGCATTATACAGGCAAAAGTGAACTTCAATTTAATCATACCATGAAACAATTATCATTAGCATGAGAATGAAGCATGATATCAAGAAGATTAGCAATTAAATGTTTAATCATGCTACCATATAATTTTAGACTATTAATTTTGCTCAACTAACTCACAAGAGAAGGGTTTAGATTACTAATGCATTTAGCATTCTTCAAGCCAAATACCTTTTAGATTCTTTACACCCTTGGCTGAAGAAAATCTCCTTTTTTTTTTGTTTGCAAGGGAATGTTTATTGTATCTTTCATCGAGGTGTCCTTCAAGTTGAAATTTCTTGCTCATAAATCCTGTATCATTAATGAAATCTTTTTCTTTCTTGAAGGAAAGTCATTAGTTTCTTCAAGATACAAAACATTCATACAATATATTTCTTAGCTAGATGACTCAACATAAGATATGACAATAATTGAATATTAAGTCACTTTACTCAAGAGATTGTCTAAATATAAGCAAGCACAGTCACTTGAACTAAAGAGATAACTTCATTAAGTAAAATGGTTCAAGGACAAGCATGTGAGGCAATAGAAGGATTCATCAAGGTCAAAAAAAAAATTTTTATTTTTAGAATTAATTTAGCTTAGATTCTATTTGCTTAAGATAATTATCAATAAGATATACAAGTTGAGTTTTAATCAAATTATCTTAAACAGTTGTTTCTATCAAAAATTTTGATTATGATTTAGTTTTCAACACTAATAATCATGTTTCAGGGAGTTGAGCAATCTTCTTTTAGAGCAATTAGGATTTTATTTTGACTTATGAGTGATAGTTTAAAAGAATTAATATTTATGCTTTAAAAGATTTTTATGATCAAGTTAAGCATGACATGTTACAATTAATCAGTAGAATTTGAGATAATTTTAGAGAAAGATATTAATCATGGATACAAAGATTATGCTCAATGAAGTTTTAACATGAAGGCATGAAATCAGCATCTATCATTTATACTAGAGAGAAAATTTAGATTTTGAAAACTTGAAGGAGAAAGTTATACATATTCATTCATTGTTTTCTTATCATCATGCAAGCACTAGAAAATTTCATGCTAAGATCGTGTAGATAAGATTTGTCATACATACAAGGCATTTAATAAATATTCAATAGCCTAACTGAATTTATAAAGTTAAGCATATCAAGACATAAAATGACAATTTAAATTACATTCACAAATGATGAAATAAAATTTATTTATAAGTCACGTGCCATGGCACCCAATTAAGAGTTTCACATGAGTTTCAAGGGCTGCTTTGACACATTTGCAAGATAATCTCAGTTTTTCATTTTAGGTACCCAAGCTTGCTTGGGTCTTTGGGAGTTAGTGCATATGGTTCCTTTTGGAATCCAAATCTGTTTAATTGTAATAATTTTATCATTTGATTTGCTTGTATTAGAACCATAGGTAAAGTTTTTATGCCCAATCTTTTTATGTTTGAAATAAGTTATCTTATTTGATGGTTTGCTTGACGAATTGATAACCTTTTTCTTTAGGGATTTATTATTGAGCAAAGGAATCCAACCAAGTCTTGATTTATCAAAAACAGCATGTTGGCTTTCAAACATCGTTTTTAATCTTTCTAAACTTACAGTGAATTTGTTAATAAAAGATTTCAATTGGTTAACTTCTTCACTTAAGTTTTGATTTTCTTTAATTAAATTCTGATTTTTCTGAATCAATTCTTCCGAATTTAATCTTAAGCGTTCATTCTCAGAGTTTAATTTGTCTCTCATTTTAGCGGAAGAATTTCTTTCTTCTGACATTTCCAGATTTATCTTTTTAAGATTTTTATTTTTCGTAGCTAATTTTCTACATTCACCATACAAATCATGAAAAGCATTTAATAGTTCATCATAAGAGAATTCTTCCTGAAATTCATTAGGTGTGAAATCAGATTCAGATTTTACCTTATCTTCTTGTGCCATAAAGCATAAGTTAGTTACCTCTTGTAGTTCTTTGGAGCTAGTATCATTATTGTTGCTCCTCACTTTCATTTTCTTGCTTGACTCTTCCTTGGTCAAGGCTTTCTTGCTTTTTATCTCTTTCTTCCTTTCTTCTTGCTTCCTCTTCTTCTTTGTCTTTAGGAAGCTTTTGAATTTTTCGGTATTTGGGTATGGATCCTTGTTTTCATCACCGAATTCTTCATTTGTTGTTCTTTCTTCCGGATTGGGAGATTCAACATCGTTTTCTGCAGGCTCACTGTTAGTATGTAATTGAAGCACATGTGAGCTAATCTGAATATTGTCATAGATATTTTCTAAAGTATCCCAGATTTCCTTAGCAGATAAGCATGCAGAGATTTTATTAAATTCAGTTTCATGGATAGCACAATATAGTATGTTCATAGCATTAGCATTCAATTGTGCTAAGTCTTTTTCATTAATAGTGTGAGAGAGTGAGTGAGGGCCTCTGGTAATGATGTACCATAATTCATAGTTTGAAGCTTGAATGAATATCCTCATTCTAGCTTTCCAATAAGTGTAGTTTGTGCCATTAAATAGAGGTGGTCTATCAATTAATTGTCCCTCTCGTATAGAACATCCCACTTGGGTTGTCATGATCTTTAACTCTTGATTGTGAGATCAATGGGTACTATTAGAGCACCTTGCTCTGATACCACTTGTTGCCCAAGGTGACAATCCAAGAGGAGGGGTGAATTGGGTTTTTCTAAATTTTAGTGCTTTTAAAAACTTTCGTAATTAAGTGCGGTGAATGCTTTCATAAATTACTTGAATGAATTAAACTAGAGTAAAGATGAAAGATAATGCAAGAATAAGCATAAGAACAAGCACAACACAAACACAGCGATATATAGTAGTTCGGTGCACCCCAAGGCACCTACGTCCACTCCCCAAGCGTCCCCTTGGGAATTTTACTATAACCCCTCGGATTACAGTAGGATTGTTTTCCGGGCTCACAATCCAAAACCTTTACAATTTGGTTTTCCGGGATCACTAAGAACCTATGTTGGTTTTACGGACTCACCAACAAACCTTCACAATTGGTTTTACGGGCTTACCAAGAACCTATGTTGGTTTTACGGAGTTTCCAACAACCTACGTTGGTTTTACGGGCTTACCAACAACCTACGTTGGTTTTACGGGGTTACCAACAACCTACGTTGGTTTTACGGGCTTACCAACAACCTACGTTGGTTTTACGGGCTTACCAACAACCTACAATGTTGGTTTTACGGGCTTACCAACAAACCTTACAACAAGTAGTTTGACAAACAAAAAGAAAGATTCAAACTCCTAAATGAGCATATAAAACAATATAAACTACAAAGAAGAGTTAGAAAATTTTATCGCTTTGAAGTGGCTTCTCTCTTCTTTGTCAAGGATGCTTCACTTCTTCAAGGGAGGATGGAGCTCTTGATGCCTCTTTGAAACTGCTCAACCCCTTTCTTTTGATTCTTGAATGAAGCACTTGGATGAGGCTTGCCTTGCTAGGGTTCTCTCTTGAATGCACTTGATGTATTTTCCCCCAAGGCTTACTTCTTCTGATGAATACTCCCTCTTAAATACTTCTCCAACCTCCAAATAGTCCTTTCTGACCGTTGGATTAAAGAAACTAGCCGTTTATAGCCGTTGGGAGTCCAAAAAGCATTTCTGCACAACTAGCCGTTATGTTCAGCCCGTGTTTGGGTCGGCTCAACCTGTCCTTGGGTCGACCCAACTTTGCCTTGGGTCGACTCAACCTTTTCTTGGGTCGACCCTCTCAGAAAACACAGAAACTTGAAATTCAGCCTTCCTTTCCTTGGGTCGACCCAACCTTTCTTTGGGTCGACTCAACCTTGGGTCAGCTCAAACTTTTCTTGGGTCGACTCAACCTTGGGTCAGCTCAAACTTTTCTTGGGTCGATCCAACTTTCAGAAAATTCAGAATCTTGAATTTCAGCCTTTCTTCACTTGGGTCGACTCAACCTTTCTTTGGGTCGACTCAAGGTTTACTTGGGTCGACTCAACTTCTTCTTGGGTCGACCCTCTCAGTAAATCCAGAGAACCATTTTTCTGTCTTGTTTTGGGGTTCTTCATGTTTGGGTCGACTCATGCTTTTCTTGGGTCGACCCAACTCACTGTTCATTCTGTGCCAATTTTGCAGAAGTGTGCCAAATGACTTCTTGATGTGCCGGGGTCGACCCAATCAACCTTTGGGTCGACTCAATCCACACTTTGCTGCATTCTCAAGGTTAGATTCATTCAAATGAACAAAGACATGTCTCTATATCAATTCATACAAATATACTGAGAGTAATGAACTTATAAATGAAGTATCAATTTAACTTATAGCATACTCTAGATAATTGCTTGTTAATCATCAAATAACACTATCATCCTCACTTATTCGCATGGGTTATGAGAAGGTGAACGGGCAGTGGGTACGTGCAGGAGCTGGAATTCAGGGTGATGCACCAGAGGGTGATGCACCAGAGATTGGAGACCCCATCCCTGAGGAAGAGGAGCCTACAGATCATCCTACAGCACCTTCAGAGGCTGGACCTTCATCATCTGTTCCTGCGGGATACAAAGATGAGTTTTGAAGTAGGATGACTGAGCTTATGTCAGCTCAGGCAAGGACTATCACTGATGGACTGACGAGCAGATTGGATATTATGACTGCTGAGATTAGCGATCTTAGAGAGCAGATAGGAGCTTTATGGAGAGAGAGAGAGGTTCATGGACCATCTGTGTGATGCGGTTGGATCCACTAAACCGCCTCGGACTTAATCATTTGGTTATTTTTGCTTTTGAGTCCTTGATGTTAATTTTATTTCAGCATAGCCTTGCTCGGGTTAGCCGACTTGGCCTTTATTAGAGTCGCTTTGGGTTTAGTTGTTTCTTGAATTCAATTAGATCAAGTCAAGTTAAGGGGTCAGGTAGCCACCTATAAATAGATGTGGTGAGCACCTATTTCAGTATGCAAAAATTAATTGAAAGGCTTTTGCCCTAGCTCTCTTTCCTTCTCTCTTCTCTTCTTGCGATGCCTTCCCCCTCTCCCTAGGCCGCCGTCCAAGGCCGCCGCCCCCTCCTTCATCCGGCTGCACCACCTCTGTCCCGAGAGGCCAGCCACCTCCTCCCTCTTCTTCCTCTCCTCCTTGATCCCTTCCAGCTTCTTCAAACAACTCCATCCCGTTGGATTATCAGCCCGTCCTTCCCTGCGCAGTCATCAGTCGGAGGCTGATATCTTAAGATCCCGATGTCCTCTCTAGACCCACGACCTACCGCTGGAAATCTAACGCGGAGATCTACAACATATCCAAAATTAAGATTGATCTGACGGACGGATCTTTAGAAATTATGTCTGCAATTAGGTTGGAACTACCCTTCTAGAAATCAAGAAGAGTCAAGAATCTTGGGATACGGATCAAATTCTATCGGATCGCATCAATTTGGTATCAGAGCAGTTTAATCCTTGGCCTTGGAAGATGGTGAACACCCGCTCTACAACCTCGAAGCAGCAAGAAGCGGCATCTTCAAGGGGCGTCGACCCACATCAAGAAGGCTCGCGATCACCCGCGGCCTCGGCGGACCTGAGACCCGATCTTGATTCCACCGACCGTCTCTTGGAGTTCTTGTGTGGGAATCAAACAACTATGCAGCAGAGCCAACAACAATTGATGGAGAAGATGGATACCACGCAACGCCATATCGAGATGATGTTGCAACTATTGCTAAATCAGCAGCAAGAAACTCCACCGGGGGGAGCTCCACGTCAGACTCGGGTGGAATCTCCGGCCCCTACCCATGGACGACCAGGACGGAGGGGACCCCCTCCTCGTGAGCCTCTCCTTTCCAACCCACCAGAGGAGATGCGCTGGACCAAGGAGAAGATCGACCTAGACCTCGACCCGAGCTCATACCGATTTGTGCACGCGCTAGGGCTCGGGGGATGAGCCCGATTGGCATCGACGACGGGTCGGATATGGAGGATGATCCCATCCAGAATTTTCAGATGAGGAACCAGCGTGTGGGGGAGTACCCACGCCGAGGATATGAATGAGATCGGGACCGTAATGGAGATCGAGAGGGAGGAAATCGCGGACTGACTCTTAGGCTGAAATTTTCCAAGTTTAAAGACGGCGATCCTCTCGATTGGGTGTATCGAGCTGAGCGGTTCTTTCACTACCATGGCACAGCGGAGGACCAAAAGGTATTGATCTCATCTTTTCACCTAGAAGAGACCGCCCTGCGATGGTTTCAAACCGCCGACCGAGCCCGACCTTTCAACGGTTGGGAGGATTTTTCTGCAGCAATTTGTCGGCGTTTCGGCCCTACCGAGTACGATGACTTCCAGTCTATGCTATCAAGGGTCACCCAAAAGACTACTGTTAGAGCCTTTCAAGAGGAGTTTGAGAGGATCAGCAACCGAGTGGTGGGGTGGAGCGACTCCGCGCTGAAAAGCGTATACCTCGGAGGACTTCGTGTCGACATTCAAGCCGAGGTGAGGACTTTGCAGCCACAATCTCTGGAGGATGCCTTTGCCTTGGCCCTAATGGTGGAAGAGAAGATCAAGACCACTCGATCAGCGGCACGGGGCAGCTGGACCAACCCCCGGGCCGGCCAAACCGCAGGGGCTCCATCGGCCAGCCGAGAGCGCCGACGGTTGCAGCAGCCAACACAGGGCCGAGGACCCCTCTTCGCTTGTCAGGTGACGTCAAGAGGGTTGAGCGTCCACCCGGGAGGACCTTGACACCAGCACAAGTGGAGGAACGTCGAGCAAAAGGCCTATGTTTTCGCTGCGACGAGAAATTTACACCGGGACACCGGTGTGCGCGGCCCATCGGAGCGGTGATGTTGATCGACGGATTGGAGGACGAGGCCGTGGCTGAAGATGGTGATGAGGTTGCTGAGGACGAGCCCCAAGATTTAGAGGCCAAGGAAGAGGACATGCCACCTCAGATTTCATTGCATGCCTTCTCCGGATCGGCGACACCGAAAACGCTACGCGTGGACGGCATGATCAAAAGACGTGTGGTGCGTATCCTCATAGATACGGGCAGCACCCATAATTTTTTGGATGAGAGGCTCGTCAAACAGATCGGTCTCATAGCAGAGCCGACATTGGGCTTCGACATGGCATTGGGTGACGGAGCCACGTTGAGGGCGGAGGGCATATGCCGAGGCATCACTTTGACGATCCAGGACAGCCAATTCAAGCTCGATCTCTATCCGTTGGCATTACGAGGAGCTGATTTGGTCCTTGGTACGCAGTGGCTGCAGAGTCTTGGCCCGGTTACATTCGACTTCGCCGAGATGTGGGTGACTTTCAGACAGAGCGGACAGCGAGGTAGATTGGATGGCATTCGGCCTAGCCCAAGGGCTGCACTTCAGCCCCTAGTCGGCTTGCCCAGACCCGGCGCGCACAGCTACTTGATGCAGCTCTTACCTCTGTCGACGGAGACCACGACGGAGGCAGGTATACCTACTGATTTGGCTGCTCTCTTACAGGGGTTCGCAGATTTATTTGAGGAGCCTCATGGTCTTCCACCCAAGAGGGAGCACGATCATCACATAGAGATTGTACCGGGAGCAGAACCGGCGAATGTGAGGCCTTACCGCTACCCGCACGTTCAGAAGGAGGAGATCTCAAAGATGGTACGAGAGATGTTGGAGAGCGGCATCATTCAGCCCAGTAGAAGCTCATATTCATCGCCAGTGCTGCTGGTACATAAGAAGGACGGGACGTGGCGATTCTGCATCGACTACCGGGCACTTAACGCGATCACCGTTAAGGACCGGTATCCGATTCCAATCATCGAGGAGCTGTTGGATGAGCTTGCTGGTGCGGAATACTTCAGCAAACTTGATCTCCGTGCCGGATACCACCAGATCCGTGTCAGGCCCGAAGATGTGCACAAGACGGCGTTTCGGACACACGATGGCCATTATGAGTTCCGGGTGATGCCGTTCGGCCTCACCAATGCACCAGCGACGTTCCAGGGGCTCATGAATGACATATTCAGACCATTACTACGACGAAATCAATTGAAGGTAAAGCAATCCAAGTGCCTATGGGCCGAGCCGAAGGTCGAGTACCTAGGCCATGTCATCTCTGCTGCAGGTGTGGAGCCGGACCAAGCAAAGATACATTGCATGACCGAGTGGCCGCTACCCAAGAACCAAAAGGAGCTGCGAGGATTTTTGGGCCTAACCGGTTATTACCGCCGGTTTGTGGAGGGATATGGAAAGATCGCCGCACCACTGACCCTGTTGCTGCGAAAGGGCGAGTTTAGATGGACCGAGGCAGCGACGGAAGCGTTCGAGAAGCTCAAGGAAGCCATGACGACGGCCCCAGTTTTGGCGCTACCCGATTTCGCCAAACCGTTTGTAGTCGAGTGCGATGCTTCCGGTGCCGGCATTGGTGCTGTTTTGATGTAGGAGGGACGGCCAATTACTTTCATGAGCAAGGCGTTGTCCCCTAGGACCCGCTCGCTGTCCACATATGAGAGGGAGATGATGGCGGTCATCCATGCAGTCACAAAGTGGAGGCCGTACCTTATCGGCCGTCGATTCATCGTTCGGACTGATCAGCAGAGCCTTCCATTTTTTCTTGAGCAGCGCATACATACTCCAGCCCAGCAGAGGTGGGTGTCGAAGCTTCTTGGCTACGACTATAAGATGGTGTACAAAAAGGGCGCAGAAAATCGAGTGGCGGATGCACTATCGCGCCATCCCGTGTCCGGCGAGTTGGCGACTTTGACTACGCCGGTTTTTCCTTTTATTTCAGACTTGAGGACCGCCACATGCCGGGATCCGGACCTAGTACAGATCCAGAGGGAGTTGGCAGCAGACCCGAGCAGTCATCCCGAGATGGAGGACCGAGATGGGTTGATTCTGGACCATGGGTTGATCCGCGTGCCCACCGATTCAGCCATGCGGCAGGTATTGATCCAGCACTTCCATGATACTCCTTTTGCTGGACACGAGGGATTTTTCAGAACTTACAAGAGGCTGAGCCAGAGCTGTACGTGGGTAGGCATGAAGGCAGCGGTCAGAGCTTATGTACAGCAATGCGATGTGTGCCAAAGGGCGAAGGCGGATTCACTGCGATCTGCGGGTCTACTTCAGCCTTTATCGATTCCTGATCAGGTTTGGGAGGATGTGTCGATGGACTTCATTGAGGGGCAGCCATTAGTTCGAGGGTACTCAGTGATCATGGTCGTTGTGGACCGCCTCAGCAAGTATGCCCACTTTTCGGCGCTCGCACATCCATTTTCTGCTCGACGGGTGGCAGAGGTCTACATACGGGACATTGCTCGATTACATGGTATGCCTCGGACTATTGTTTCTGATCGTGACCGCATTTTTGTTAGCGCATTCTGGCAGGCTTACTTCAAACAGCAAGGGACGAAGCTTGCCATGAGCTCGGCTTACCACCCTCAGACCGATGGGCAGACGGAGGTGGTAAACCGCTGCATCGAGTAGTACTTGCGCTGTATGATTGGTGATCGGCCCCGAGAGTGGCTTTCTTATTTACCTTGGGCCGAGTATTCGTACAACACCGCTTTCCACTCAGCCATAGGAATGACACCCTTTGAGGCGGTGTATGGACGAGTACCACCAATGCTGCGAGTTTATGATCCACTGTCACATACGGACCGGACAGAGGCAGATTTTGAGCTCTTAGACCGCGATGCTACCTTACGGCGGTTAAAGTTCCACATAACGACTGCGCAGAACAGGATGAAGCAGCTGCATGATCGGAAGCACAGAGATCCAGTATACGAGGTGGGCGACTGGGTATACGTCAAGGTGCAGTCTTATCGACAGTTGACACTGCGGCCCATGGTGAACCAGAAGCTCTCTCATCGCTTCTATGGGCCCTTTCAGATAATGGAGCGCATTGGACCTGTGGCGTATCGCTTGGACTTGCCGACTACATCGAGAGTTCACCCGGTATTCCACGTGTCGCTTCTGAGGGCCCGGCTTGGACCCAAGACATCTGTCGGCCCAATCATACATGAGCCACCAGAGGACGAGGTAGTGGAGCCGGTTCGAGTGCTGGCGAAGCGCAGAATACGAGTAGAAGGACGACTGGAAATCCAGATACTAGTGGAGTGGCTGGGGAGAGCAGCAGACCAGGCCACATGGGAGTTTGAGACTGAGATACTTGATCGTTTCCCTGACTTCCGACCTTGAGGACAAGGTTAAGGGAAGCATGGTGGAGTGATGCGGTTGGATCCACTAAATCGCCTCGGACTTAATCATTAGGTTATTTTTGCTTTTGAGTCCTTGATGTTAATTTTATTTCAGCATAGCCTTGCTCGGGTTAGCCGACTTGGCCTTTATTAGAGTCGCTTTGGGTTTAGTTGTTTCTTGAATTCAATTAGATCAAGTCAAGTTAAGGGGTCAGGTAGCCACCTATAAATAGATGTGGTGAGCACCTATTTCAGTATGCAAAAATTAATTGAAAGGCTTTTGCCCTAGCTCTCTTTCCTTCTCTCTTCTCTTCTTGCCACGCCTTCTCCCTCTCCCTAGGCCGCCGTCCAAGGCTGCCGCCCCCTCCTTCATCCGGCTACACCACCTCTGTTCCGAGAGGCCAGCCACCTCCTCCCTCTTCTTCCTCTCCTCCTTGATTCCTTCCAGCTTCTTCAAACAACTCCATCCCGTTGGATTATCAGCCCGTCCTTCCCTGCGCAGTCATCAGTCGGAGGCTGATATCTTAAGATCCCGACGTCCTCTCTAGACCCACGACCTACCACTGGAAAGCTAACGCGGAGATCTACCACATATCCAAAATTGAGATTGATCTGACGGACGGATCTTTAGAAATTATGTCTGCAATCAGGTTGGAACTACCCTTCTAGAAATCAAGAAGAGTCAAGAATCTTGGGATACGGATCAAATTCTATCGGATCGCATCAATTTGGTATCAGAGCAGTTCAATCCTTGGCCTTGGAAGATGGTGAACACCCGCTCTACAACCTCGAAGCAGCAAGAAGCGGCATCTTCAAGGGGCGTCGACCCACATCAAGAAGGCTCGCGATCACCCGCGGCCTCGGCGGACCTGAGACCCGATCTTGATTCCACCGACCGTCTCTTGGAGTTCTTGTGTGGGAATCAAACAACTATGCAGCAGAGCCAACAACAATTGATGGAGAAGATGGATACCACGCAACGCCATATCGAGATGATGTTGCAACTATTGCTAAATCAGCGGCAAGAAACTCCACCGGGGGGAGCTCCACGTCAGACCCGGGTGGAATCTCCGGCCCCTACCCGTGGACGACCAGGACGGAGGGGACCCCCTCCTCGTGAGCCTCTCCTTTCCAACCCACCAGAGGAGATGCGGCTGGACCAAGGAGAAGATCGACCTAGACCTCGACCCGAGCTCATACCGATTGGCGCACGCGCTAGGGCTCGGGGGATGAGCCCGATTGGCATCGACGACGGGTCGGATATGGAGGATGATCCCATCCAGAATTTTCAGATGAGGAACCAGCGTGTGGGGGAGTACCCACGCCGAGGATATGAATGAGATCGGGACCGTAATGGAGATCGAGAGGGAGGAAATCGCGGACTGACTCTTAGGCTGAAATTTCCCAAGTTTAAAGACGGCGATCCTCTCGATTGGGTGTATCGAGCTGAGCAGTTCTTTCACTACCATGGCACAGCGGAGGACCAAAAGGTATTGATCTCATCTTTTTACCTAGAAGAGACCGCCCTGCGATGGTTTCAAACCGCCGACCGAGCCCGACCTTTCAACGGTTGGGAGGATTTTTCTGCAGCAATTTGTCGGCGTTTCGGCCCTACCGAGTACGATGACTTCCAGTCTATGCTATCAAGGGTCACCCAAAAGACTACTGTTAGAGCCTTTCAAGAGGAGTTTGAGAGGATCAGCAACCGAGTGGTGGGGTGGAGCGACTCCGCGCTGAAAAGCGTATACCTCGGAGGACTTCGTGTCGACATTCAAGCCGAGGTGAGGACTTTGCGGCCACAATCTCTGGAGGATGCCTTTGCCTTGGCCCTAATGGTGGAAGAGAAGATCAAGACCACTCGATCAGCGACACGGGGCAGTTGGACCAACCCCCGGGCCGGCCAAACCGCAGGGGGCTCCATCGGCCAGCCGAGAGCGCCGACGGTTGCAGCAGCCAACACAGGGCCGAGGACCCCTCTTCGCTTGTCAGGTGACGTCAAGAGGGTTGAGCGTCCACCCGGGAGGACCTTGACACCAGCACAAGTGGAGGAACGTCGAGCAAAAGGCCTATGTTTTCGCTGCGACGAGAAATTTACACCGGGACACCGGTGTGCGCGGCCCGTCGGAGCGGTGATGTTGATCGACGGATTGGAGGACGAGGCCGTGGCTGAAGATGGTGATGAGGTTGCTGAGGACGAGCCCCAAGATGTAGAGGCCAAGGAAGAGGACATGCCACCTCAGATTTCATTGCATGCCTACTCCGGATCGGCGACACCGAAAACGCTACGCGTGGACGGCATGATGAAAAGACGTGTGGTGCGTATCCTCATAGATACGGGCAGCACCCATAATTTTTTGGATGAGAGGCTCGTCAAACAGATCGGTCTCATAGCAGAGCCGACATTGGGCTTCGACGTGGCATTGGGTGACGGAGCCACGTTGAGGGCGGAGGGCATATGCCGAGGCATCACTTTGACGATCCAGGGCAGCCAATTCAAGCTCGATCTCTATCCGTTGGCATTACGAGGAGCTGATTTGGTCTTTGGTACACAGTGGCTGCAGAGTCTTGGCCCGGTTACATTCGACTTCGCCGAGATGTGGGTGACTTTCAGACGGAGCGGACGGCGAGGTAGATTGGATGGCATTCGGCCTAGCCCAAGGGCTGCACTTCAGCCCCTAGTCGGCTTGCCCGGACCCGGCGCGCACAGCTACTTGATGCAGCTCTTACCTCTGTCGACGGAGACCACGACGGAGGCAGGTATACCTACTGATTTGGCTGCTCTCTTACAGGGGTTCGCAGATTTATTTGAGGAGCCTCATGGTCTTTCACCCGAGAGGGAGCACGATCATCACATAGAGATTGTACCGGGAGCAGAACCGGCGAATGTGAGGCCTTACCGCTACCCGCACGTTCAGAAGGAGGAGATCTCAAAGATGGTACGAGAGATGTTGGAGAGCGGCATCATTCAGCCCAGTAGAAGCTCATATTCATCGCCGGTGCTGCTGGTACATAAGAAGGACGGGACGTGGCGATTCTGCGTCGACTACCGGGCACTTAACGCGATCACCGTTAAGGACCGGTATCCGATTCCAGTCATCGAGGAGCTGTTGGATGAGCTTGCTGGTGCGGAATACTTCAGCAAACTTGATCTCCGTGCCGGATACCACCAGATCCGTGTCAGGCCCGAAGATGTGCACAAGACGGCGTTTCGGACACACGATGGCCATTATGAGTTCTGGGTGATGCCGTTCGGCCTCACCAATGCACCAACGACGTTCCAGGGGCTCATGAATGACATATTCAGACCATTACTACGACGAAATCAATTGAAGGTAAAGCAATCCAAGTGCCTATGGGCCGAGCCGAAGGTCGAGTACCTAGGCCATGTCATCTCTGCTGCAGGTGTGGAGCCGGACCAAGCAAAGATACATTGCATGACCGAGTGGCCGCTACCCAAGAACCAAAAAGAGCTGCAAGGATTTTTGGGCCTAACCGGTTATTACCGCCGGTTTGTGGAGGGATATGGAAAGATCGCCGCGCCACTGACCCTGTTGCTGCGAAAGGGCGAGTTTAGATGGACCGAGGCAGCGACGGAAGCGTTCGAGAAGCTCAAGGAAGCCATGACGACGGCCCCGATTTTGGCGCTACCCGATTTCGCCAAACCGTTTGTAGTCGAGTGCGATGCTTCCGGTGCCGGCATTGGTGCTATTTTGATGTAGGAGGGACGGCCAATTACTTTCATGAGCAAGGCGTTGTCCCCTAGGACCCGCTCGCTGTCCACATATGAGAGGGAGATGATGGCGGTCATCCATGCAGTCACAAAGTGGAGGCCGTACCTTATCGGCCGTCGATTCATTGTTCGGACTGATCAGCAGAGCCTTCCATTTTTTCTTGAGTAGCGCATACATACTCCATCCCAGCAGAGGTGGGTGTCGAAGCTTCTCGGCTACGACTATAAGATGGTGTACAAAAAGGGCGCAGAAAATCGAGTGGCGGATGCACTATCGCGCCATCCCGAGTCCGGCGAGTTGGCGGCTTTGACTACGCCGGTTTTTCCTTTTATTTCAGACTTGAGGACCGCCACATGCCGGGATCCGGACCTAGTACAGATCCAGAGGGAGTTGGCAGCAGACCCGAGCAGTCATCCCGAGATGGAGGACCGAGATGGGTTGATTCTGGACCATGGGTTGATCCGCGTGCCCACCGATTCAGCCATGCGGCGGGTATTGATCCAGCACTTCCATGATACTCCTTTTGCTGGACACGAGGGATTTTTCAGAACTTACAAGAGGCTGAGCCAGAGCTGTACGTGGGTAGACATGAAGGCAGCGGTCAGAGCTTATGTACAGCAATGCGATGTGTGCCAAAGGGCGAAGGCGGATTCACTGCGACCTGCGGGTCTACTTCAGCCTTTACCGATTCCTGATCAGGTTTGGGAGGATGTGTCGATGGACTTCATTGAGGGGCTGCCATTAGTTCGAGGGTACTCAGTGATCATGGTCGTTGTGGACCGCCTCAGCAAGTATGCCCACTTTTCGGCGCTCGCACATCCATTTTCTGCTCGACGGGTGGCAGAGGTCTACATACGGGACATTGCTCGATTACATGGTATGCCTCGGACTATTGTTTCTGATCGTGACCGCATTTTTGTTAGCGCATTCTGGCAGGCTTACTTCAAACAGCAAGGGACGAAGCTTGCCATGAGCTCGGCTTACCACCCTCAGACCGATGGGCAGACGGAGGTGGTAAACCGCTGCATCGAGTAGTACTTGCGCTGTATGATTGGTGATCGGCCCCGAGAGTGGCTTCCTTATTTACCTTGGGCCGAGTATTCGTACAACACCGCTTTCCACTCAGCCATAAGAATGACACCCTTTGAGGCGGTGTATGGATGAGTACCACCAATGCTGCGAGTTTATGATCCACTGTCACATGCGGACCGGACAGAGGCAGATTTTGAGCTCTTAGACCGCGATGCTACCTTACGGCGGTTAAAGTTCCACATAACGACTGCGCAGAACAGGATGAAGCAGCTGCATGATCGGAAGCACAGAGATCCAGTATACGAGGTGGGCGACTGGGTATACGTCAAGGTGCAGCCTTATCGACAGTTGACACTGCGGCCCATGGTGAACCAGAAGCTCTCTCATCGCTTCTATGGGCCCTTTCAGATAATGGAGCGCATTGGACCTGTGGCGTATCGCTTGGACTTGCCGACTACATCGAGAGTTCACCCGGTATTCCACATGTCGCTTCTGAGGGCCCGGCTTGGACCCAAGACATCTGTCGGCCCAATCATACATGAGCCACCGGAGGACGAGGTAGTGGAGCCGGTTCGAGTGCTGGCGAAGCGCAGAATACGAGTAGAAGGACGACTGGAAACCCAGATACTAGTGGAGTGGCTGGGGAGAGCAGCAGACCAGGCCACATGGGAGTTTGAGACTGAGATACTTGATCGTTTCCCTGACTTCCGACCTTGAGGACAAGGTTAAGGGAAGCGTGGTGGAGTGATGCGGTTGGATCCACTAAACCGCCTCGGACTTAATCATTTGGTTATTTTTGCTTTTGAGTCCTTGATGTTAATTTTATTTCAGCATAGCCTTGCTCGGGTTAGCCGACTTGGCCTTTATTAGAGTCGCTTTGGGTTTAGTTGTTTCTTGAATTCAATTAGATCAAGTCAAGTTAAGGGGTCAGGTAGCCACCTATAAATAGATGTGGTGAGCACCTATTTCAGTGTGCAAAAATTAATTGAAAGGCTTTTGCCCTAGCTCTCTTCCCTTCTCTCTTCTCTTCTTGCGATGCCTTCCCCCTCTCCCTAGGCCGCCGTCCAAGGCCGCCGCCCCCTCCTTCATCCGGCTGCACCACCTCTGTCCCGAGAGGCCAGCCACCTCCTCCCTTTTCTTCCTCTCCTCCTTGATCCCTTTCAGCTTCTTCAAACAACTCCATCCCGTTGGATTATCAGCCCGTCCTTCCCTGCGCAGTCATCAGTCGGAGGCTGATATCTTAAGATCCCGATGTCCTCTCTAGACCCACGACCTACCGCTGGAAAGCTAACGCGGAGATCTACAACATATCCAAAATTAAGATTGATCTGACGGACGGATCTTTAGAAATCATGTCTGCAATCAGGTCGGAACTACCCTTCTAGAAATCAAGAAGAGTCAAGAATCTTGGGATACGGATCAAATTTTATCGGATCGCATCACTGTGCCCCAGGCAGCTGAGTCAGAGATTTCGGCACCGAGTCATCCAGCTCACCGAGCTCCACGCCAGACTCAGTCCCATCAGGCTCGACCTCCCCTCGCCACTTATGCTAGAAGGATGAGGACTAGATCACAGCCATTAGATACCCCCTAGGCTGATATTAGCATTATGATTAGAGCCTAGGATATGTATCTAGTTCTCATATGTATTTTGTGTTGATCATGTACTTTGTACTTTGATTGAGGAACATTGTATTTGTTTTGTTTTGGCATTATTGTACTACAATGTTCCATTTTGATCAATGAAACTGAAATGTTTGTTAATTATTGTGTCTATTCCCATGCACCTATTTGATGATAACAAAAAGGGGGAGAAGTAAGGAAAGAGAAATAAGTTGACAAACAAGTTGAAAATTATAATAGGAAAGGATATACATTTAAGGGGGAGCTATTTGTAACAATGAAAATGTTAAAGTCTAAGATTTAAATCGAATTTCAGAATTTGGCACATAGAATTTCAGAATTTGGCACATACCTTTCACACCTCGATACATAATCTGAAACTCATACTTTATCTCAAATTTTTTAAGTTTCATCTTTAATGAAATATAAAAGAAAAGAGGAGTAATTCAAAAGGTCAAATTGGAAACATTTGGATGAAATAGGGGAAGACTTTACTCTCAAATTTGAAAAGCTGAAATTCAGCAACTTGAGCCCTTTTAAAACTAATTTTAAGATAAGTATCAATAGGCTCATATTCAATATTTTGTAATCATAAAAAAGGGAGAGATTGAGGATGATAGTGGTATTTTGATGATTAATATAATAATCAAGAGTATGTAACAAGTTAATTCGATACATCATTTATAAGTCTGTCACTCTCAATACATGAGTATAATGAGATAAAGATGCATTTCATTGATTATATGGATGAATCTAACCTTAAGTTGCAGCAAAGTGTGGATTGAGTCGACCCCAAGGTTGATTGAGTCGACCCCGGCACATCAAGAAACCATCTGGCACACTTCTGCAAAAATGGCACGGATGAACAGTAGTTGGGTCGACCCAAGTAAAGGATGAGTCGACCCAATCCTCAAGCCTCAAGAAAATAGTTCTCTGAAAACCCTGAGAGGGTCGACCCAAATGAAACTTGAGTCGACCCAAACTTGAGTCGACCCCAAGTTATCATGAGTCGACCCAAAGGCAATGATATTCAAAAATAGGTTCTCTGGAAACCCTGAGAGGGTCGACCCAAGTGGAAGTTGAGTCGACCCAACTGAACCTTGAGTCGACCCAAAAAGATGTTGAGTCGACCCAAGTGAAGGAAGACTGAAATGCAAGGTTCTGTGGTTCTGAGAGGGTCGACCCTAGTAAATGTTGAGTCAACCCAAGTGAAAGTTGGGTCGACCCCAGTAAAAGTTGAGTCGACCCAAGCACGGGCAGAAGCATAACGGCTAGTTCTGCAGAAGTACTTTTTGACCTCCCAACAGTGAGTAACGGCTAGTTTTTGAATTCTAACCATTGGGGCTTGTCCAATGGATGAAGGAAACTATTTAAAGTGACACTATTCATCAGAGAAAAGATCCTTTTGTAAAAATATCAAAGCTTACACAAGAAAGACAAGTGCCCTAATCTTCTTCATCCAAGTGCTTCATTCAAGAGTCAAAAAGAAAGTGGTTGAGCAGACTCCAAGAGATATCAAAAGCTCCATCCACCCTTAAAGAGTGAAGCATTCTTGACAAAGAAGAGAGAAGTCTCATCAAGCGATAACTATTCTCTAAACTCTTCTTTGTAGCTTATAAATGTTATATTTGCTCATCTAGGAGCTTCAACTTTCTTCTTTCTTTTATTAATCACCTTGTAAAGGTTTGTTGGTGAACCCATAAAACCAACGGTGTAGGTTTATTGGTGAACCCGTAAAACCAATTGTGAAGATTTGTTGGTGAGCCCGTAAAACCAACATAGGTTCTTGGTGATCCTGGAAAACCAAAGTGTAAAGGTTTTTAGATTGTGAGCCCGGAAAACAATCCAACTGTAATCCGCGGAATTATAGTGAATTTCTAAGGGGTCGCTTGGGGAGTGGATGTAGGTGCTTAGGAGAGCACCGAACCACTATACTTCTTGTGTGTTTGTATTGTGCATTGTTCTATTTCACTAACTCATCAATTGACATAAGTAAGATAGTAAAAATTAAGAGAAACCAATTCACCCCCCCCCCTCTTGGATTGTCACCTTGGGCAACATCCCCAATGTTTCAACATGAATGCATGAAATATGATTGTATGAAGGATAATAAGGCTGAAGGTTAGAATTTACCTGATAGAATGACCGCACACTGTTGTTGCTCACCAATTGTCATATCAACAGAAAATGAAAGAGATACAAATTATGATACAAACAGAGGATCTCTAGCAGATATAGAGATCAATCCTGATAAACAGGATCTCCCAGATTGGTTGATTCAATCTCTGGGGTAAAGTTGTCCAAAAATAACTTCAAATGTTGGCCATTTACTTTAAAAATATTACCGTTGTTTGAATTCTCTATCTCAATGGTTCCATACGGATAAACAATTTTAACTATAAATGGGCCGGTCCACCTAGATCTCAATTTTCCTGAAAATAAATGAAGTCTTGAATTATACAATAGAACTTTCTAGGAAGGCTCAAATGTTTTCCTTATAATATTTCTACCATGAAAGATTTTCATTTTGTTTTTATAAATTCGAGCATTCTCATATGCTTCATTCCTGATTTCCTCTAGTTCATTAAGTTGAAATTTGCGTAGTGAACTAGCCTTATCCATATCAAAATTAAATCTCTTAATAGCCCAGTAGACTTTATGCTCCAATTCCACAGGCAAGTGACACGGTTTACTAAAAATTAGACGGTACAGAGACATACCAATTGGGCTTTTAAAAGCAGTACGATAAGCCCAAAGTGCATCAGTTAAACGCAAAGATCAGTCTTTGCGATTTGGGTTAGCCATTTTTTTTCAGAATATTCTTAATTGATCGATTGGATACTTCAACTTGTCCACTTGTTTGTGATGATAAGGGGTGGCGACTTTATGGGTGATCCCATATTTTCGCATTAAAGCCTCAAAAGGCTTATTACAGAAGTGTGAACCTCCATCACTGATGATGGCTCGAGGCGTTCCAAATCTGGAAAGAATGTTTTCTTTTAAAAATTTTAAAATAGTTTTATGGTCATTATGCTTGCAAGGAATTGCCCCAATGAATCGGGAGTTCACCCGTGACAAGAAAATTTGCAATGTCTGCAAACCAGGGTGACGACGTGATCTCAAAGAGTTGCTCATCAGGGATAGTGTCTCTTATGGATGAATTGTCTATGGAATTTGGAAGAGTGAGACGGGACAAGTGATCAGCTACTACGTTCTCTGCCCCCTTTTTATCTCTTATTTCTAGAAAAAATTCTTGGAGCAGAAGGATCCACCTAAGCAAACGCGCCTTAGCATCCTTTTTTGAAAGAAGGTACTTAAGGGCAGCGTGGTCAGTGTAAATAATGATTTTAGATCCAATCAAGTAAGACCTAAATTTGTCTAGTGCAAATACTACGGCAAGTAATTCCTTTTCCGTAGTGGTGTAATTCTTTTGTGCACTATTGAAAGTCTTACTTGCATAGTAGATAACATAAGGATTCCTTTCTTTTCTTTGCCCTAGAACTACCCCAACTGCATATTCACTAGCATCACACATAATTTCAAAAGGAAGCGACCAGTCAGGTGGTTGCATGATGGGAGCAGAGGTCAGCAAGCTTTTAAGTTTATCAAAAGCTCTTTGACATTCTTCAGACCACACAAATTGGGTTTCCTTTTGAAGAAGATTACATAAGGGTTTAGATATTGAGCTAAAATCTTTAATGAATCTCCTATAAAATCCTGCATGACCCAAAAATGAGTGTATATCTTTGATAGTTTTTGGGTTGGGTAAGTTAGCAATTAAGTCAATTTTAGCCTTGTCTACTTCAATTCCTTCTGATGAAATGACGTGCCCGAGAACAATTCCCCTAGTTACCATGAATTGGCACTTTTTTCTGTTTAAGATTAGATTCTTCTCCTCACACCGAATTAAGACTAGCCTTAAATGGTCCAAACAGTTTTCAAAAGAGAAGCCAAAAACTGAAAAATCATCCATAAAGACTTCCAAAAAATGCTCAACCATGTCAGAGAAAATACTGAGCATGCATCTTTGGAAGGTTGCAGGAGCATTACATAATCCAAAAGGCATTCTCTTGTAAGCAAATGTGCCAAAAGGACATGTAAAAGTGGTCTTTTCCTGATCTTCAGGATCAATTGCAATTTGGTTATAACCGGAATAGCCATCTAGGAAGCAATAAAATTTATGATCTGCCAAACTTTCTAAGATTTGATCAATAAAAGGTAGAGGAAAGTGATCCTTCCTTGTGACAGAATTAAGTTTTCTATAGTCAATGCATACACGCCAACTAGTGGGGACCCTAGTTGGAACTAATTCATTGTTGGCATTTTTGACTACAGTAACTAGATTTTTTCGGAACCACTTGGGTTGGACTTACCCATTTACTATCTGAAATTAGGTAGATCATACCCGCATCCAGAAGTTTCAGAACTTCTGCCCTAACCACATCCTTCATGTTTGGGTTCAAACGACGTTGAGGTTGACAAGAAGGTTTGGCATCAGCTTCTAGGTAGATTCTATGAGTGCAAATTGAGGGACTAATTCCCTTGATATCAGCAATTGTCCACCCTATTGCTCCCTTATGCTCTTTGAGAATTTCTAATAATTTTAGTTCTTGACTTTGTTCGAGTTGGGATGATATGATCATAGGAAAAGTCTCTTCTTGACCAAGGTATGCGTACTTGAGCTCAGATGGCAAAGGTTTTAGCTCAAGTTTAGGTGCTTGAACACTAGATGGTAGAGGACTATTGTTGCGTGTGGGCAATTCTTCAAAACGAGATTTCCACCTATCTGCATCCAACAAAGGAGCTGAATCTAATATAGCACTGATTTCTCTAAAGTTTTGGTTGATATCTGTATTTCCGAAATGAGTTAGGCATGTTTCTAAAGGTTCAGAAGAAAGAGATGGGACAAGAGCATCTTCTACAATGGAGTCGATCAGATTAACTCCATGAATCTCATCATTTTCGTTGTCATTATCGGGTTGTTTGCAAATGTTAAATATATTAAAATCTATAGTCATATTCCCGAATGACATTTTCATTATTCCATTTCGACAGTTGATCAAAGCATTGGAAGTAGCTAGAAATGGGCGGCCTAAGATGACAGGTATTGGAGTGGTACAATTTATGACAGGCTGGGTATCTAATACTATGAAGTCGACTGGAAAATAGAATTTATCAATTTGGACAAGTACATCCTCGACTACTCCTTTTGGTATCTTTATAGATTGATCGGCAAGTTGGAGAGTAACCTTGATGGGTTTTAGTTCACCAAGTCCTAACTGTTCATAAACTGAATAGGGCAGTAAGTTAACACTTGCACCTAAATCCAGAAGGGCTCGTTGTATCCTGAAGTTTCCTATGATGCAAGATATGATAGGATAACCAGGATCTTTATATTTAGGTGGGGTGTTGTGTTTGAGAATAGCACTCACCTGTTCAGTTAGAGAAGCTTTCTTTTGTACGTAAAGCTTTCGCTTTATGGTACAAAGATCTTTTAAAAATTTGGCATAAGATGGGATCTGCTTAATGGCATCTAATAAAGGAATATTAATCTTTACTTGTTTAAAGATTTTCAGAATTTCTTGGTCAGGTATTCTCTTTTTAGCTGCAAGCAAGCGCTGAGGGAATGGAGCAACTATCTTGTGATGGGGTATTGGATCATCTTGTTTATTATCACCTTCATCCTTCTTTTCAATAGATTTTTCATGTTTGTCATCTTTTATCGGAATTTCTTTGTTAATTATTTTTCCGCTACGAAGGGTTGTGACAGACTTAACTTGTTCAAATTTTGGTTGGGATGAACTTGCTTCATGGACCTCATGTTGACCCTTTGGGTTAGATTGAGGTTGGGCTGGAAATGTCCCTTTTTTCCTAACATTGAGTTGAGCCTCAATTCTACCTACAGAATTTTTAAGTTCTTGGAGTGATTGCATTGTATTCTGATTTATTTGAGTCTGCCCTTGCATGAAGGTTTGCAAAGTATCTTCAAGGGATTTTCTATGTGGTGGCACATAAGGAGTAGGAACAGAATTTCCTTGAGATTCATTGGCAGTGGGTCCATGTCTCCAACTAAAGTTAGGATGGTTTCGCCAATTAGGATTATATGTTTCTAGAAATGGACTTTTATAAGTATTGGTGAAATTTGCTTGATTATGTAACACTTCTTGAAAAGCAGGGATTGTAGGACAATCCTTGGTCACATGTGCATTACTCTCGCAAATTCCACATATACTTTCAACAATAGTTTGTGCTTTTCCTAAATTGGCCTTGCTTAATTCCATGGCTTCAACCTTCCTAGTCAGATTAGCAATTTCTACATTGACATCATTATCATCTTTAATAAGATATATTCCTCCTTTTGC